>NC_056743.1:1628160019-1628163735 GCF_019279795.1 Protopterus annectens | reverse complement strand
GTAAACCTAGCTGCTGTTTTATTTTTCATGACTGTACTTTCACTATGGTGTATAGTATCCTGGGTTCGAACCTGGCCACTGCTTTTTATTTTTCATGACTGTCTAGACATGTTGAGGGGTATGTCTGTGTAAAGGCAGTTTTGATACGGCTTGCTCAACGTTGCCCGTTGGTTAGCTTGTTTGCGCGGTGCGCAGCTCAGTGCACACGGGGTATGCTGGTTTAAGCCTCATTTGGCTATCGGCACGCATATTACGCTCAGCTCAGTTAGGGGCACATATATTTAGCATGGTAAACCACTGCTCAGCTACGGGCACTCAGTTTGCACCAGTTGGACCAATGCTTATCTACGGGCACATACACTCACTCTGTTGAACTGTAGCTCAGCTATGGGCACATCTGGCAGTTTATATTCATTTCTTAGCTCACATTTATTCAATATAAATGGGCTATTTCATTGCATTTTACATATATTCTGGTTTTATGTGTACATATGTGTCAGGGACTTGTTTCCTGCTTATTTTGCAAAAAAAAAAATTTGGTGTTGTGGGGGCTCGAACCATGAATGCCTGCTCTGGAGCCGGCATCTATACTGCTACGCTATTGCTTCCTGGCTTATTTTGCATATTTAGTTCTTATATGCTTTCCCATTGACTGCTAACTGTAGCTGCGCTACGGGCACGCCCGCGCAAACGAGCGCATTCACGGTTAAACATTGTTACTATTTAAAAAAAATATGACATGTTCATTTAGATTGTTTTATGTTTAATAGTCTGTAGGGGCATGTGTTGTGTTTATTCACATTTCTGTGGATTCTGTTGTGGGCGTCTACTTTGGACACCTTTACACTTATGGGGGCGTGTCCGCTTGCAGGGATCAGCCTACGGACACGCCCCCACATGTCTTACACGGACCGTGTTAGACTTAGGTGTGATTCAGCATGCTCTCATGAATATGCAGAGCATGCTGACATCACTCCGTTTAACTGCAGCCTCCGTGTATGAGTTATAACTCTTACACGGAGGCTTCGTGAATCCTGCCCAAACTCTTTCATTCACACTACTTTCCCTTAGTCAAAGTATAAATTACTATTGAAAAGTTGCAATTATTTAAATATCACAATATCATGTATAACAAAAAAATGCCAATAGACTTATTCTTAAAAAGAGGCATAAAATTACTGAAATTACCAATAATGAATTTATTAATATCTGAAAATGATAAAACATCATTCTCTGACTGACAAGTATACAATTCCAAAGAAAGGTCTGAAGATTAATTAGAATTTTCATCAAAATCATCTCCAAGCTCAGTGTTATATAAATAATGACCTTACGTTACAAACACAAACTGTGCAGAGAAATGAATACTTGTTTCGGGTTATTGTGTCTTGCATTACTTTGGATTTTCTATACACATGGATTAAAAACTTTACACATACTCATGACTGACACAAGATGAACTGGCAGAAAGAAAAGAAAATAAGATTATGACGCAGGGGAAGGTGATGAGGGAACAGGCAACTAGTCAACAAATGTATAAAAGCAAACTATGGAAATGTCAAAGAAGATATTATATAGAAACATATCATATAACTCCCTATGCAACACAATGGATAGCAAATTGGCTAACTGATAAAAAAATCCGATTGTTCTAGGGGGCACACACTCATCAAAAAGGGTCATTACTAACTGCATCCCTTAGTAATCATTCCTTGTACCATTTGTCTTTGGTATTTGTTTCTCTGATGTCAAGGTTGATGTTAAGGGATTGTAGCTTGTCAGTTCTGCAGATGACTGCAGAGTTGGAGCTATTTTATCCTCTGCTACTGATTCACAGATTATCTGGGATGGTTTAACACAGATAAGTGCTGCTGGGAGCATAGTTTTAAGCTAAATGTCAAGAAACGCAGTGTCCTTTGGCAAATATGGGCAGCATGTGCTTACTACAAAATTAAACACTTCTGAAACCTGAAACATTTATTAGGAACTAGGGACTTTCATTAACAATGAACTATTATTTGAACATACTGTTTCTAATGTCACTAAAAATCTTTTTAGCTAACCAGACTAATTGTCAGGGGTATAGTTCTAGGTGAAGGGAATTTATTATCCCTTTCTACTGCTCTCCTTTCGTGTGAACTTTTCTAAGCATATGACTCAACTCAAAAAACTCAGGATTTCCTCACAAGGAAAACCAAGGGCATGTGTCCCATCTGCTGCATAGACTGCCTTAAAGCATTTTTCTCTCTTACCTGTTTTTTACAGACATTTTGGAGAGGGAAGATGTCTCAAGATCAAGTTCTTTGGGACCTCCTACACATTCACAAAACAAACAACACCTTAAAGACTCATTTGAATGAACTTATCTTCCACCACAGGATAGATAGGCCATGCTGACAAATCAGCTATATTGTTCAGTGAATCCTTTCATGGAATAAATTTCCCTTAAGTGTAAAATAAAGTAATTCTCTGGCTGTCTTCAAACAGAAGTTTGATGAATGGATGAGAATCCATAAATTTGCAACCTGTTCTGACCCCTTAAACATTTGTTGAAGGGAGAAAAAAATTAGGTAGGACTGACATTGAGTTGTATGGTACTGACAAAATTAGATCTTGAGACTAGGCTACATCTGATCTAATCTGATCAGCTATGTAGAATGAACTTATGAATTTATGAGGAGGGTTTAGTGACAAACAGATATAAAAATTATATAGAAGGCAACAGCGACTGGATTAGGGTTACTAGGGAGGTAGAGGAAAAGAGGAGGAAGGTCTGCAGGAGACCATTGTGAGAAATTATATACTTTTTAGGCTAGATATTGTGATTTTAATTATATTTGTAATGGGAGTCGGAGTTTTGCTATTGTTATGACCCAAATACCTTTCCCTAGATGTAGTTATTGTTGTGGTTACTGTAGTTTGTGCCATTGTGTTTGTCATACACCCTGTAATCAAGTGCTAGTTCATAATAAGCTTCTGCTAGAGAGCACATTTTCATCAGATATGTGCACTGATCATAATCATATTCATTAATAGTGTTTTCATGAGCAAGGATGCTTGCAGGCAAGTAGATGTGATCTAGAAATTGGCACATTCTTCTGTAAGACAAACTCTACGAATCTGAGTGTGTATGTTTTGACAGTGTGTGTGGGATGCAGGGTTTGAAAGGTGAGTAGCGTGTATGTGAGGGCTTTTTCTGTTACCAAAAGGATATAAGCAGCATGAGGGTGTGAATGGGTGGGTGTGAATGATGTACCTCCCTGGACTACATGAAAAGATACATGGAGGAGCTCTTGGATTATGTAGCCCAGGCTGGTATGACCCTAGACCTGAGCAGCATTCTACCATCACCCAGAAATGATACCACAGTACAAGCAGAAAATTATTGATTTCAACAACTGGCTTAGTTTCTGGTGTCATTCTAAGGGGATCCAGTATCTGCGTGAGCTGACATGATTGACAGACCTCGATGCTTTGCCAGAGATGACCTGCATCTGTCACCACTGGGCTTCCAGATACTGGCCAAGGCTTTTGCCAGCCCTATAGTGCCTTTTTTAGGTGGTACTCCAAAGATGAAATTACCACCGTAACAGCTACAAACAAATGCAATCTCAGGGTCATGCTGCTCGAAGCTAGAAGCCTAAATCTCAAAATGCACTTGCTGGAGAGCAGCGACATTTGTGCTGTAACAGAGACCTTGTTCAAGTCAACAGAAA
>NC_056743.1:1628052519-1628155019 GCF_019279795.1 Protopterus annectens | reverse complement strand
AGTGACTGTTTTGAAAAAGTCAACCAGGTTTAAAAGGCAGGATCTGCCCTTTATAAAGCTGAACTGGGTGGGGTCAAGTGTCTGTAGGTCCCCTATGTCTCTGTTTATGAGTTCCATAATGATTCTTTCCATAGCTTTGCAGACCAGGCTAGTTAAGCTTATGGGGCGGTAGTTTACAGGGTCTGTAGAGGCACTACCCTTGTGGAGTGGGACCACTGTTGCTGTACGCCAGTGTTCAGGTACATATCCTGAAGTAAGGCTAAGGTTAAATAGCATTTTTATGTGTGGGTTTAGCTCCTCTTGGAGTTCACGTAACACACACCCCGGGATACCATCAGGTCCCATTGATGCTGTGTTTTTTGCTTTGTTTAGGGTGGTTCTCACTTGGACATCTGAGATGACAGGGAGATTACATTCAGCTGGGATAAGTATTTCTTTTGGGGGTGAAGGAGGGGAGAAATTTGCACTGAACCTGTCAGCCAGAATGTTACCAATATCTGTGGGTTCAGTGTATTTTTTGTTGTTGTGAACCAACTCTGAGCATATCTGAGGGTTTCCGCCCAGGTTTCTAACATAGCTGAAGAAGGCTTTGTGGTTATCTTTAGTGTCCTTAGCGATTTTTCTCTCAAAGTTTGCCTTGGATGTTTTTATGAGAGAACGTAGTTTTCTGCTAATGTTGATCAGAGATGTCTTCCCTTCATGGGATTTTGCTCTGACGTGCAGTAGCTTCCTTCTTTTGTTATACAATTTGTTTATGGCTGAGGTCGACCAGACAGGATGCTTACATTTGGTAGAGAGGGACTTGGATTTGTTTGGGATTGCATGATCCATGCATTCTTGGAGATGTCCATAGAAAGCATTTGTGAAGGATTCGGCATTGTGGGATGTGGTATCCACTGACACAGTGGGCTTAAAGGATACCAACTCAGTCTTAAGAAGAGTGAAGTCTGCTTTTGAGAAGTTTTTCACTGTGGTCGTTTGTGCTGGGGGTGGAGGTGGGATATGTATATCCAGGGTGATTAGTTTGTGGTCAGATCTCACTAGTGAGGGTATACTTCGTGTGGAGCATTTTGTCCCCATGTTTGTGATGATCAGGTCTAGTATATTATCTCCCTAGTGGGAGAGGTGACTAGTTGTTCCAGTGCATTTGAATTTATGAATTCCAGGAACCTTTGGGCTAGGGTATTAGGGCTAGAATAATGTACCCAATCTATGTTTGGGTAGTTGAAGTCTCCCAGTATGATGGTATTTTGTGATACATTCATATCCTCCAATGTCTTCAGGAAGGCTGAGTGGGGTTCTTGAAATTGGGAGGGTGGTCTGTAACATGCTACCAGTTGTATAGCAGTTTTGCCTATGGTTAGTTGCACCTGTATGGTCTCTGATGCTTCATGTGTTGCTACTAACCTGGAGGTGTGGGTGTCCTTTATGAATATGGACACTCCTCCTTGTGGTTCGGCCCGGGTTTTGGGGCCGAAAAGCATGATACGAGGTATAGCCTGGTAGCGCTGGGGTGCTCTCAGGAGCCTTGAACCAGGTTTCAGTTACTGCACAGACGTCGATGTTCTCCATGCTGAGGAGTGCATCAAGTGCCTGCATCTTGAGATTTAGACTTCTGGCATTGAGCAGCATTACCCTTAGTTTTTTTCCATTTTTCTTTTCTAAGGAGATGGGTTTGTCTTTTGAGCCTTGCCTAAAAAAGGCACTATGGGGGTGGCAAGAGCCTTAGCCAATATCCGGAAGCCCAGTGGTGACAGGTGTAAGCCATCCCTTGCGAAGCAGCGTGGCTTGTCCAACATATCATCCCAGGCAGACAGACATTGGATCCCCTTAGAATGACACCAGTACTTGAGCCAATTGTTAAAGCTGATCATCTTGTCTTTGTATTGTGGTATCATTCTTGGTGAGGGCAAGATGCTGCTCAGTGTCAGGGTCATACCAGCCTGGGCTACATAATCGGAGAGCTCCTCTATGTCTCTTTTCATGTAGTCCAGGGAGGTACATCTCATGTCATTCACACCAGCATGGACAATGACGGAGTCATATTTGTACTTGCTTTGGAGTGACCTGAGTGTGTGTGTTATGTGGCGGATCTTAGCTCCCGATAGACAGCTCACAGTCACCTTCTCCTTTTTCAGTCTGGTCAGTGTGTGTGTGTGTGTGTGTGTGTGTGTGTGTGTGTGTGTGTGTGTGTGTGTGTGTGTGTGTGTGCTTTGAGAACTCTTGTGGTGTGTGTATGTGCATGTAGATATTCAGACCTCTTGACCTCTTGTGGTGTGTGTGTGTGAGTGTGTGTGTGTGTGTGTGTGTGTGTGTGTGTGTGTGTGTGTGTGTGTGTGTGTGTGTGTGTGTGTGTGTGTGTGTGTGTGGATGTTCAGGACTCTTGTGGTATGTGTGTGTATGTAGATATTCAGACCTTTTGTGGTGTTTGTGTGTGTGTTTGTGTTTATAATTTTTGAGGAGGTAGGTGCCTTACCCCCGACTAGAAAATCTTTTGTGCATTTGGTTTTGTAATGTTTGTGTTTACAGCTGTTTATTGGCATTTGTTTTGGTTGTGTGTGCACATGCATGTGTGGTCAATGCATTTGTGTGGTGTAATGAGTAGGCTAACCAAGGTGTGTGCTTCACAGGTGTGTTTAATTTATTTAGTTAGTTATTTAGTTATTTATTTATAAATTGTCCATTAAGTAGTCTAATCTTGTTGTTAGATTCATAGCTGTGAACTAGGCCTAGCCACGCATCCTAAATCTCATTAGGGTGGGCAGGGCTTGGGAGATGAACCATTCACAGGCTGCCTGTGTCCATCAGAGACATAGGTGCCAAACCATCCAGTTGCCCAAGTTTCACTTGAATTGGGTTAGGGAGGAACTCTGCTTCACATGGACAAGCAGCCTATTCTAGAAAAGGGGTAGTCTCTGGTATAAATAATAATACTGATTTGTTAACCAGGCAGGCCTACTGGATATGCAGTTTCTTTTCATGGGTGACTTGGGAGCAATGTTTTATTGAGTAACTTGTTCAAGGTCACATAGAAGATAAATGAGGGGTGATAGAGTCAAATCCTGTTCACAGGACAGTTCACAGTCTTAACCGTCTATGCCAACTGCTAGACAATTAAGGACTTCACCCATTGCTGAGCTCTGCAGTAGAAAGATTTGACAGTTTATATAGCTAATTTTGTATCATGTCTAAGGTTTAAGAATTTTTAAGCTTCCAGAGATATTAAATTGTGTCTCTATGTTTATTTTTCATATTCTAGGTGAGACGGGGCAGTAGGAACTGCACAGCCTTTCTTTTTGGTTTGACATATTGTATCTTGCTTGGATAAGGCTAGGATAAAATTAGAAGAAAACTTCAGTGTGGTCAGTCATTGTGTGCTGTTGGGAAAGTCAATAGACTGCAGAAAAGTGTGCTGTAGAGAGTCTTTTATGCAGAGAGGGTGTACCACTGCATGAAAATAGACAGGGGATTCAATAAAGCCTATATGATTGTTTTTCACTGTGCTGTATACACAGCCGTGGAAACTTTTAGATTTAGTAAGCACCGTGTACAGGTGATCACCCCTGTGCAAACAAGATAAACACTGTGGCATGCTAATTATAGCATAAACAGCTGAATTTCATGCTAATTAGCCAATCTAACATGGCAAAGCTATTGAACAAGCTATAAAGCGACCATGTAGACTCCATATTGGTGTACCTTGTGAATTCCAAAACTTTTGGAATACAGCCACAGAAAGAAGTCTAATGGACAGAATAAAATGTAAAAGGTGTGAGATTTGTACAGAATAGACCTTAACATGTGACAGCATTAGATACAGGCTGGATGCAACAAAAGGAGACTAACAATAACAACATAATCTTTTTTGTGCCATAACAGAAATGCAGCTTTGCTCCCCCACCCCCAAATGAACAGTATACTTGTAAGTAATGCAGACAAATAAAAGTGTAAAAGTGTGTACTAATCAAAGTAAATATAAAAAACATTAAACAGACTATTCATAGTTACAAGTCAGCATATGCAATATGTAGCTGATGAAATGCAGGCATGTCATCTAAAAAATCAGTACTCCTCAGTAGGGATATATCCCAAAGTAATATTTTGTCTTCTGTGTTCAACACATAAAGAATTCAGCTCCCCTTCAGTTTCCCTGGCTAAATGGTTGCTGTCTGGTGTAGATTCAGGGCTGTCAGCATGATGAAGATGCAAATGAGGTTAGAACTCATAAGAATTGCTGAATCCCAAAAAAATTGGATCAGTGTAGGGATGTAAACATAGTGCAGGCACTTCCTCACTGTTTGTGTTTAATGGATGTTAATTATGAATACTTGCATCAGGTGGGCATGCCAGGTTAGACTTACAAAATGTTACATGTTTGTCTATCAAGGTTAGAAAAACAAAGTAAGCAGCACACAATTCACAGGTTCTATTTCGTTAACATCCAACCTCCTCTTCATTTGTTGGCAAATTGTTTTTTTCTGTCAGTTTTTATTATTATTATTTTATTAATTTTGGGCCATTGTTTACGTGATGCTGTGCTTAGAACAATCAGAGGAAATAGAAAAATGAATGGAAGTTTTGGCTGTGCTTGTCTTGTTTGCATGGCATTGCGTGCCAGGCAAAAGGGAGACCTTAAGAATGATTAGTAAATAAAGGAATGTCATGTAACTATTCCAGTGGCAGTATTGTTAAAGTATGACAGTGGTGAGTCTGGGAATGTAGCAGCTACTTAACTGACACTGTGGCAGCAGATGTTAATGCAGTTAATGTAGTGATATCTTCCTTTTTTGGGTCCAGATAGTACTGGGTTCAAATCCAGGTTTATGTCATACTTTAAAATACTTTTCATTACAGAGTGATAATGCAATGACTTGAATTAGTTTATACAAGATGCAGATGTGTTGCTGTGTGTTGGCATACCACAGTGGTGTTAAGCAGCATTGCATGGGGGTAACTGCACCTCTTGGTTGCCATTTACTATTAGTGCGCAATGCACACTTCCTCAAAAACATGAAGCCCAAAAAGTGAAAGGCTCCATTGCTTCTCCAGCATTGCTAAAGTCTGACAGTTAGTACTGAGTCTCTGGAACACATGTGTTAGTTAACTGACTGTCTGCCAGCATGGGTTAATATAGTTAATTAAGTGATACATTCCTATTTGGGGCTAGATGGTACTGGGTTTAAATACAACCATATGTAATACATTTTAACTACTTTTGCATTACCATTGCTGCACATTGGTGTGCAATGAGCACCATCATGCAATAATGCATTAAAGAAAAGAAATGGGGAAGATAGGACAGTGGTGGTGAAATGGGGATCAAGCAGGGGGAAGAACAAATGGAAATCAATGCAGGAATGTGTAGGATGGAGGTAGGAGAGAACCAGAGCTATCAATTTATTCAACAGTAAAAACTGATAATATATGCAGAATATTAGTTGAATTTGGACTGTCACCTCCAGAGAGAGGGGTGACCACAATAAATCATGTTGTATAACCAACTGAATCATATCAAGTATCAAGAAGACGTGTGTGAAATGGAGAGTTTTTTTTGAGAGAGCAAGGAATGATGGAGATGGGGCGTAGGTATATCTGGGTCTGATAAGTTGGGTAGGTGAAGAAGCAGTTGCAGACAGACCAGACAAACAGGACAAGAGACATGGAAGGTGATGGACATGAGAGGCCAGTGGACATCATGGATAGGGTGAAGGTGGGGACATCCAGGACCCATGGGCATCATGCTGGGTGATAGTGAGAATTGATTCCTCACCCATAGGACTGTCATCACTGTCACCTTACTCTGCCACTGGCTGGATTGCTTGACATCTCCTTCTCCTCCTCCTTCTCCTGACACTTCATAAAATGAGGGAGAGCAGCCTCTCCAGCCAGAGTAGACATGCACTATCAGTGCAGTGCAAAACACTATGCACCATCCCTGGCAACTAAGTGCAGGTGATAAACTCACCAACTCTGCCACTGCTCCTGGAGGGAGCCAGTGGACTATCCTCTGGGGCAGGACTACCTGAGGGATCAGGTAGTGCAGTGGTAGCCAGAGGCGGTGATGACAGTTTGGCACCCAGATGTGCTGGACAATGGTGCCATAGCTGGTGGAATGGGGGCAGGTGGATTCTGGGGAGCAGGCCTACCCAGCTGTGCTGGGGAGCATTTTGTGATGTGGTACACATAGATGACATGGCCACATTTTGATGACACATAACAAAATAAAAGATAACATTAAAAAAAATAAAAATAAATAAAATAAAAAAGAGAGAGATAAGTGTTGGGGTAAGAGAAAAAGAGATAAGATTAGTGTCTTTATATGTAACATACAATGTATTAATACAATTATCTGACTGTATTATCTTAACCTTTACTCTTAAGACTACCACCCCTAAACAGATAACTTTTACTTTTAAGATTACCAGCTCCTATCAAATGCACACTACTACAGATTGTAGCAAGTACTCCTTTAAATGTGCATATATTGCATATATGCTTGTTCCAGTTATACAGATTACAGTTTACAGCAGGGCATGTGTTCCACTAGTATAGAGCTTTTACTTTAAACCTTTAAGTTACACATAATTAAATGATTAACAGTGTTGTATATTTGGGAAGTATGGTATCTGACCTCACAACCTCTGACTAAAGTCTAATATTGTACTCTTGGTTTGTGCTACAGACTAATGCATACATACTTGCTTTTACAGTTGAGATATGCATGTTCAATTTGATACAACTGTATAAAATACTAAAAAAGCTATTTTTAACTTTTAATAATACACTAACACTGTTCTTCTGCTGCATACATACCACATGCCTTCCTCATCCTCACCAATCCATCACCATGGGTCTTTACATTCACCTTCCTTTTCATGGCAGCTGTGAAAAAAGCAGAATACTATTATGAATACCAGCCTTGCCTATATTCAGCTTTTAAGCCTTACAAGTACTCTCTGCAGTTGCTTGCAAATCTGTGGGATGTACTTTGTCCTTTACTCCTTGAGCCAGGCATCAAGGGTATCCCTCTTCCTGTGAAATAGGTCACTAAAGTGGTGCCTACATTAGTCACCACTGCTGGGGATACTGGTGGCACTGGATACAGCCCAGGCTAAACTATCCCAAGCATATGACTTATACTGGGATCCAGAATTATCCCACTGCAGTAGCCTGCCTACCATTGTGGTGTTTCACTAGGAGTCAAACAAAAATCTATACTCACACCAGCTGGCAAAAGAATTGAAATAACAGCTGCCCATGTTTCAGTTCATTGCTGTAAACTGCAATGTTGCAACAGTGAAAAAACGTTGCACAGCCTGTACTAGGACCCAGGACCATCTGTACTCCAGCCATACACTTATACATGCTGCAACAGGCAGTAGCATTGATTGAATGTATCTGGTTTCTGTTTTTGGCTGTCTGCTTTCTGGGTGGTCCACTTATCCAATTTGCACACTTCCTTGCTTTGTGCAAAGAAGGTAAACACAGCCAAGCCTGACTTTTTTTTTCCTTTGGTTCCTGTGTTTGCACTCACTGGTGCATCAAGGAAACAGGAGTAAAAAAAAAGGGAGAAATAGTTGAAATGAGGAAAAGCCATCTATGACATACACAGTGGGAAATATTAGTACACATGAAATATTTCTACGTAGGTCTGGATTTCAACTCTCATTCCAATGCACCTTCAGAAAACAGTATGGGTGCCTTCTTAGGTTCATAGGTAGGTACTAGGCTATCTGCCCAAGGGCATTTATAAGCCTAGCCAGAATGTGTTGGCTTTTGCCTCCCTTTTGAATTAGTTTCCTGGGCCTCTGTATAGCAGGGCCATTGAAGTGATCCCAGGGCTAAATGTACGATTTCCCATCCACTCGTCAAGATTTCTCTTGAAAAGAGTCAGTGAGGGGCTTTGCCTAACATAAACTGGGATTCTATTCCAGAGCGAGGGAAGTCTCTGGGACAGGAATCTATCCCTCCAGCATGTCCTGTTTATTGTTGTGCTGAGGTTTAATTCACTGGAGCGTGTGGCTCTAAGAGATTTGGTTTTCTTGAGGTGGAGCATGTCCATTAATTCTGGGTTGGACATGGCCTTATACGTCAGGCAGAGATCCCCTGTGAGCAGGCGGTAAGCAACTGAGTAGAGCTGGAGATTCTTTAGTCGAGCTGCATAGGGCATCTGTTTGAAGCCCATGATCCTCTTGGTGAGGTACTTCTGTGGTCTTTCCAGCTGCTGCAGGTGTCGAGTAAGGTACATTCCAAATGGGGCATTGTACTCTATTATGGGCTTAATGAATGATGAGTAGAGGGGCACAATGACCTCTCTTGATCTAGATGTGAACCCTTTCGTGATTAGGTGCGTTACATAGAAGGAATTTCTAACCACTTTGGCAATGTGATTATCAAAGGCGAGGTTGCTATCTACCTGGGTGCCCAGGTCCCTAATTACAACTTCCGTATTTAGTGGATTACCACCTATGTGATAATTCGTGGGCACTTTGTTTTTCCCAAAGGGGATGACTATGCATTTTTTGGCATTTAGCTTGAGGCCATGGTTCTGACACCAGGTGTCTGTCTCTGTGAGACCCTTCTGGAGGATGTCTGTATCAGCCGGTGAGTCGATTATGGCCCCCACATTGCAGTCATCTGCGAACTTGGTCAGCCATAATCCTCCCATGCTTGCCTGTACCTCAGAGAAGTATATACCGAACAGGAGGGGTCCCAGGACCAAGCCCTGTGGGTTGCCACTTGTAACTGGTTTAGAGTCGGACATGGCATCCACAACTCTGACCATGTGTGTCCTATCCGTGAGCCAGTTGGCATCCCATCTTGTGACATAGGGGTTAATGTTCAAGCTGGTGAGCTTGTCTATGATGCCAGAGTGGCGAATGGTGTTGAAGGCCTTAGTGAGGTCCAGGTAGGCTGTGTGGACTACCTTTCCCTCATCTATGGCCTTTGTAACTGTTTCAAAGAAGTAAACTAAGTTTAGGAGGCAGGATCTGCCTTTAACAAAGCTGAATTGGGTAGGGTCCAGTGTCTGGAGGTTCCCAATGACTCTGTTTATGAGTTCCATGATGATTCGCTCCATAGCTTTGCAGACCAGACTAGTCAGGCTTATAGGGTGATAGTTCCCAGGTTCTGTTGTGGCATCACCTCTGTGGAGCGGGATGACTGTTGCTGTACGCCATTCTTTGGGTACATAACCTGTGGTAAGGCTGAGTTTGAACAGTGAATTTAGGTGAGGGTTTAGTTCATTTTGGAGCTTGTGTAAGGTCCCATTGATGCTGTGTTTTTAGCTTTGCAGAGTGCTGTTTTTACCTGCATGTCTGTGATGTCTGTGGCTCTGCATTCTTCTGGGATGGACACAGGCCCTTTTTGGGCGTGGGGGGGTGAAGTTTGCACTGAACCTATCTGCCAGGATGTTGGCAATGTCAGTTGATTCAGTGTATTTTTTGCCATTTTGCACTAGCTCAGAGCATATCAGAGAGTTGCCACCTAGATTCTTGACATAGCTAAAGAAGGCTTTGTGATTATCTTTAGAGTCTTTGGCAATTTATCTTTTGAAACTGGCCTTAGATGATTTTATGAGGGATCGTAGTTTCTTGCTAATATTGATCAGTGATGCCTTTTCTTTTTGGGATTTTGCTCTATCATGCAATAATTTCCTCCTTCTGTTGTATAGCTTATTTATGGCCGGAGACCACCAGACTGGCTTCCTCTTTTTGGAGGAGTGAGTCTTGGTTTTACTTGGGATGGCTCGATCCATGCATTCCTGTAGATGCTCATAGAATGCATTTGTAAAGGATTCTGTGGTTTGGGCAGCATTATCCTTTAGCAAGGGGGCTTTGAAACTTTCCACCTCGGTCTTGAGAAGTGTGAAGGTGGCTTTTGAAAAGTTTTTCACAGTGGTTTCCTTGACTGGGGGTGGGGTCGGGATGTGGATGTCCAGTGTGATTAATTTATGATCTGATCTTACCAGCTAGGGGTTTACCTCTGGTGTGGAGCACTGATCCCCCATGTTGGTGATGATCAGGTCCAATATGTTGTCACCTCTTGTGGGCATGGTGATCAGTTGTTCCAGGGCGTTTGAGTTTATAAACTCTAGGAAGCATTGGGCAAAGGAGTTTGTACTTGAGTAGTTATCCCAGTCAATGTTTGGGAAGTTGAAATCTCCCAATATCATGGTGTTAGGTAGGACCTTTATATTTTCCAATGTTCTCAGGAATGCTGAGTGGGGGTCCTGAGACAAGGTAGGTGATCTGTAGCAAGCTATGATCTGAAAAGCAGCTTTTCCCACTGTTAGTTGCACATAGATGGTCTCAGAGGCCTCATGCTGTGCTACTAACCTGAAGGTGTGGGTATCCTTTATGAAAATGGATACACCCCCTCCTTTTAGTATTTCGGTCCGGGTTCTGGGGCCAAAAGGTATGGTATGAGTTGTAGCCTGGTAGTGCTGGGGTGCTCTCTGGAGCCTTGAACCAGGTTTCTGTTACTGCACAGATATCGATTTTCTCCATGCTAAGGAGTGCCTCAAGTGCGTGCATTTTGACATTTAGACTTCTGGCATTGAGTAGCATTACCTTCAGTTTCTGGTTACTTGGGTTGTTTACGGAGGTGGGTTTGTCTTTTGAGCCTTGCCTAAAAAAGGCACTATGGGGGTGGCAAGAGCCTTGGCCAGTATTCGAAAGCCTAAGGGCGACAGGTGCAAGCCATCTCTGGTGAAGCAGCGTGGCATGTCGAGCATGTCGTCCCAGGCTGACAGACACTGGATCCCCTTTGAATGACACCAATAGCTTAGCCAATTGTTAAAACTGATAATTTTTTCTTTGTACTGTGACATCATTCTTGGTGAGGGCAAGATGCTACTCAGGGTCAGGGTCATACCGGCCTGGGCTACATGATCAGAGAGCTCCTCTACGTCTCTTTTCATGCAGTCCAGGGAGTTACATCTCAGGTCATTCACACCAACATGTACAATGACAGAGTCATATTTGTACTTGTTTTGGAATGACCTGAGTGCTTGTGTTATGTGGTGGATCCTGGCACCCAACAGGCAGCTTACAGTAATCTTCTCTTTGTTCAGTCTAGTGAGTGGAACGTCAGTGTGCCTGACAATAGAGTCACCTATTACTAGTGTATTGGATGTGTTGTTATGCTTTAAGGGCTGTGGTTGCATGGCACACTGACTTTGTGAAGTATGTGATACGTGGTTGTTGTTTGAGGGTGGAGGTTGCTTGGATGTCTGCTTTGGAGGTCTCTGCTGCTTAGGCAGATTTTTATTTAGAGCCTCCGAGTATGTTTTTGTGTATTTATGTGTGTTGTTTGCTGGTGCATGTATGACTGTTGTATGTGAGACTGGAAGTGTGGTGCAAGTGTTTCCCTTCTCCTCCTGACTAGCTGTACCAGCCTTGGGTTGAGAGAGCTTGACCTCCAGTTTGGCTGTATAGTTGCATCTCTCACATACATTTGTGTTTGTTGGAAGGAGGAGAGGGTTGTCTGTGTACATGAGGCAATTGTAACATTGTCTCAAGATTCCCAGATTCACCAGCTGGACTGGAGAGTATACCTGAAACTGCCCTTTGGACATGCCTGTATGGGTAAATGAACTGATTTACTGATTGTCCGGTAGGGACGAATAGGGAGCCTTGTACTACTGTATAGTAAAGGGGAGGTGTAGTGTTAGTGTTTATTAGTGCTTACTGAGGGCTTGGAGCAAGTGCTGGGCTGTAAAAGGAAAGTTAGAGTGCTTAATATGAGAGTTTGACTAGTTCTTATCTCTCTTTGTCATACAAACAGCTTTGCAGAAAAGAACAGAAGTCATTCTTCACAGAGCCAACTGCAGCAGAATGTACACTAATATCAAACCATAAACTGTTATTTGTAAATTTATTAAATTTATTATATTTGGATGTAGTGCACTTAGTGATCATACAGCCTGTTATGATTATTGCTTGTAAATATACAGCTCTGTCTTACCTTTCTGTGTTTCCTGGTCATTCATCAGTTATCTGACTAGTACTCTGAGACATGCAATGTGTAAGCCATTCTTCATCATTAATCTTAAAACATGTAAGGATATTATCTGGGAATTATATGACATACAGTTGCCAACAACCGAAGGGCAGGTTGGATGGCACAACCAAGCAGAGAATGCTCTTTTGGGGGGAAGTAAATGTGAGTTACTGTTATGGAACAAACTAGCATAGACTGTTTTGTGGTGAACAAAGGTGAGTTACTGTTATGGCACAATCCAGATCGGACTGTTTCGTAGGGGCAATCAAAGATGAGTTATTACTATAGCACAGACAAGGATATGCTGCTGTAGTTATTCTCCTTGTTTTGCATCCTGTCTTTTGTTTGATCTTGTGATAGTTGTGAAATCATAAACTGCAATGTGCATCATTACTTTCTAACTTGTCTCTTTAATGATTTTCAAGTACAAACATATGCTACTAAACCCAGAGCATGCAATGATCATCAGTACTTTTGAGAGGTATGACTCTGTGAATCCTTGATGCCTGGAGGCCTACTACTTGCTAATGAACACATATAAGTCAAATAAGTCTCTGCCATCACATTAAGGTAATTTCTGTACAAAGCTTCCATCTTTTAATTGCTTACTGTAACAAGTGATGAAATACAAGGATATGCCATAATATTATTAAACAATGCACTCCAGGTTCAGGACTTACCTTATAAATTCAGCAGTTGCCACAGTGTGAGTTCAGGGTTGACTCTGTCTGATGCAAGAAGTACACAGCCGATACATGTGGAGGTAAAGGTTGTGTCAATTTTCTGGCATCAATATTACTATATGTATGTGAGTAGGAGGAAGGTTTTAGGCCCTAGGGGTAAGTTAGTGTGGTATGCATTGTCTCTTAGCTAATGCAAGGTTATACCGAGCAAGCTTATGTCTGCCTACACCCACAGCAGCTGGTGGTTCCTCTTCTGACTCTTCAACTGGCTGTTGCTGTGATGACCTTAGCATTGCTGGTGGGATGTGTTCCTCTTCCGCTTGATGACCCTGCTGCAGCTGTTTCTTCAGGATTATGTTGTGTAGCATGGTACATACTGTGATGATTTCTGGACAAGTTCAGGGATTGTACTGCAGGGCTCTCCCAGATGTATCTAGGCACTGGAACTGTGACTTCAGCATCCAAACACACTCTATGCCATTTCTGGTTTGAGGTTGTGCCTCATTATGGTGTTCTTCCAAGGGTATCTGTGCATTTTTGATGAGTGTCATCAGCCACAGTTCCGGTGCATAGCCTTCATCCTCAGTAAATGACCCTGTGAGATACCCCCCCTCCCCAGTAAACATCTGGCACAGTTGAGGGGTGTGCTAGATATTAGAATTGTTGTAACTGCCAGGGTTGTTCAAGGTGATTCCCTTTGCATTACATGTAACTAGGCAGTTGATAGAGTGGTAGCCCTTTCTGTTAATGTAGAGTCTACCCTGTTCCCCAGGTTATGCATTAATTTCTACATGACTGCAATCTGTGGAACTACCCAGTAGAACTGTTGCATATATCTAGCCCTCTCCTCAGAAGTATGGAGAAAACATATGAGCTCACTGGCATGTTGGAGCAGAGCATCCAAGAACTGGTTGAGGATCCTGGATGCTGATGCCTGTGATACCCCCAGCATATTCCCTGTTGGTGTTTGAAAAGTACCTGTAGCTAAGATTCTAAGAGCTTCACATACCTTAGTTTCCACTGGGATGGGTTCTCCTTCATTGGCTCTGGCTCTGAGATGAGGGCAGCAGAGGTTGCAGAGTTCCTGTAGTGTGTTCCTGTCCACCCTGTTGTGTAGGTTGTGAAAAGTTAAATGGGGCCTGAAAACTCTTCTCCTTCTCAGCCTAGGCCTGTTGGCAGCAGCAGCAGCATTGGCTTTAGCCTCTAGCACATACAAATGGATTAAGGCAGCAGGCCCTAACATTATGTCTGTGTAGACTTTCTATGTCTATACCACAAAGGTTTTGAAATCCGCAAAAAAAACAGCATGGAGTCTACACGGATGTTTTATTGCTTGTTGAATAGCTCCACCATGTTGGATTGGTTGATTAACATGCAGTTCTGCTGCTTATGCTGTAACTAGCATCTGTGAAACACAGACAAAGACAGATGCAATCTGTTAATAATCTACACCATATAAAAAAGCAACCCTGTAGCTAGCCAACCTGATGATGAGGAGAGTGGTATATATTTGTAAGACTGCAAAAACACTTTTTCTTCAGGATGTATCTGTACAGAGGAGTACTCATCTTCAGCAGGTATGCTCCCCTTTTCACACCTATGTATTGTATATGCTAGAATGTATTTAAGAATAATGTGAAGCAAAGACGTTTACACTTTTATCTGTATGTGTTAGCTAGAAGTGTACTGATGGCATGGGCATGTTTATTAAGCCATTTCAGAGCTACACATGATTGCCAATACATCAAAATGAAATGCTATGTGATAAATATGTACAAATGTTTCTGGGACAGGGCCTTTGATAGCACTTTCAGCATTTAAAAGATGTTTTGTTAGCAAAATGGGTCATTTGCCTGTTCTTTTGGGGTGGGGAGTAAAGATGAGTTACTGTTCTGGCACAAAGAAGAATGGGCTGTTTTTTTAGGGGGTAAAGATGAGTTGCTGTTATGGCACAAACAAGGATGGGCTGTTTTTTTTAGTGGGGTAAAGGTGACTTGCTGTTAGGGCACAAACAAGGATGGGCTGTTTTTTTAGGGGGGTAAAGTTGAGTTACTGTTATGGCACAAACAAGGATGGGCTGTTTTTTTAGGGTAAAGATGAGTTACTGTTATGGCACAAACAAGGATTGGCTGTTTTTTTAGGGGGGTAAAGTTGAGTTACTGTTATAGCACAAACAAGGACGTGTTGCTCTTGTTACTCTCCTTGTTTTGCATCCTGCCTGTTAGAATTTCACATCTATAAACTGTTTTATGTTTCTTCATTGGGTAATACTGACTGGTTACCTTTTCTGTTTTATCTCCAAACAGTTATTTTGTAGTTATGTGATAATTAAGTGTATTATACCTCTGCTGTCTTTTAGGACACCTACAAGTATGCCACTCAGGCATGTCAGTCCACAGAGACCCCCATTACTGATGCTGAAAATCAAGTTATTTTGTAGGCGTTTCAGCAACATTGTGCTTTTCTCCTAGAAAGGGGATGAAGAGATATGGCATGCAGGATGTGAATATGGCATCAGATTGTCCAGGATGTCAATGCCATGGGCAGCCATGGCAGAACATACAAACAGGTACGAGACAGGGCCACTGATATAATCATAGCTGTACAGAGGTGAGTAACTGCAGCGGGGCATGACCAAATAGTTACCGGGGAGTGGACCTGCTAGGGAACTCCCAATGAACAGTTCCTGGCCATTACCAGAGATCCAGACAGCTTCCAGGAGAGTGCAGGACAGCATGTACTGGATGTAGGTGATACACCTTCAGAGACAGCAAGCATATCCCAGGAGGAGCTTACAGGTAGACTTTGTTATCTGAGCAGTTGACTACTGTTGTATAGTAAAACAATTGAAATGAATAAGTTAATTCTGTGTCACATGTCTTTTTTTTGGGGGGAATGAAGATTGCTACAGTTATAAGCTTAGGCTGGAGCTGACAGCCATTTTATTTTTGAAAGTAGACTTAATTCACATATACAGGGTTAACTGTATTACCCCCCCAAAAAAAAAAAAAAAAAAAAAAAAAAATATATATATATATATATATATATATATATATATATATATATATATATATATGTATTAACCAAAGAGGCAGCAGGAAAGGCTGTGAAAAATCTTTATTACAGCTCACATACACCACTGGTACCTCGGCATTTTGCCTTCAATGGATAAATGTTCAATAAGACAGCAATTCTTTTATACACATAAAACCCCAATTAATCAATTATACCCTTAAAGTGAAAACACTTTTTTTCAAACATTTTTTATATAAACAACTTATAAACTTGCAAGTATATGAATTTAAAAAAAATTTATTTCACTTTGAGTATAGTTGATTAATTGGGGTTTTATGTATATAAAAGTATGTGTGCCTTATTGCACGTTTATCCATTGAAGGTGAAATGCTTAGGTACCAATGTTGTATGTGAGCTGTGATAAATATTTTTCACAGCCTTTCCTGTTGCCTTTTTGCTCAATATATATATATATATATATATATATATATATATATATATATATATATATATATTTTTTTTTTTTTTTTATTTATTTTTTTCTGGTTTTGGTGTTTATTATGTCATTGGAAGGAGCAGAGGCTATGCCAGGTATTTTCAAAACTGCAGTGGATGTGAACAAACTGCTGTTCACTGAAATGATGAAGGAACATGAAGCCAAATATGTAGATCAAGTTGTGTGGTCTTCAATGGGTGATATCGACCATAATGTTCAGTTTTTGCAGCTTGAACGTCTTATGGTAAGGGAAATTAATTTATTTTATGATGCTAAACTTCTTCAAAAGTATTTTAACTCTAATGTGACTTCCAGGGGTTTAAGAGTGGACAAATTACCAGCACGGGAGTTTGGTGAGGAGGAGCGGGATTTATTGCAGGAATAGTGACAGGTGTCTCTTGAATGCACTCTGAGGTGGATTTGTGTCCTGGTTAAAAGAAATTTATGTAGCCGTGAGAAATTGCAGCATCAGATCAGTAATCTGCAAAAGAAACTGAATGACTTACTTCTGTGTGACAGCTTTTCTAAATATATGAATGAGATTAAGCTAAAATTAGAGGAACATGAGCGTTTTGTGGTGGAGAGAAAAAAGAAAAAACTGTTATGTGATTTAAATGATTTTCAGAGTAGTTCTGTTTATGGTTGGCAATGCTCTCAATGTAGGAGTGGTCCAAGGATAACAGGAAATTTGTTTCCAGCCAGTAAGCAATACATGATTCTTCAGCATCCTTGCTGGACATTTCTTCCAAAAAGAGCATTTCCTTTGATACTACCTAAGGGGGAAATCATTGTCGGATTCCTCACATGTGGTAGAAACTGAAATAAATGCATCTACCTCTAGTGTGCAACAGGTAAAGGGCAAATTAAACCACAACAAAGGGAAAAGGAGTGTTAGGTGGTTCCTCAACCAGAAAACAGCATATTTTTTTTTGCATTTGATGTGGAAGATGTTTTTTCTTCTTTTATGGACTCTAACGGAGTAGTTAATTTATCTGACAACTTTAAATGATGTGGCAGTTAATTTATTATCTAAGGGGACAAAGTTTGCTCCGGATAAATACCAACACTTGCTGATGTATTGTTGGAAGTAAAAAACTTTTGTAGGAAGTTACATCTAAAAGCTTTTTATGAAAGTAAAACAACTACTGTTAACGCTGATGTTGTTGTTGATGATCCATTGTTAAATGTTTCTATTTATGAAGAATGTTTTTTCTGAATTTGATATTGATGTGTATGTAACTGATGAAGAACAGTTTGAAACTGGATATGGAAAATTGAGTGTCCCTAGCTTACCTACCCAGAGTAAATTTATGCCACCCAAATTATCCTCAGCTGTTATTTTGTTTGAACAAATGCTACTTAAGCAACTTGAGTATAAATAATTTGAATTTATTAGAAATATTAAACATTATACTATTTCTAAAGAAGAATGGAAAATGCTGAATGTATTGAGAAGTAAGATGGCAGATTATGTTTTCAAACAAGCAGATAAGGGGTGTAATTGGGTGGTTATGCCTAGATCCAAATACAGTGAGATGGTGTATAAGCTGTTGCTGGTTAGGGAATACTATATTAAACTTAATCATACCCAGTGAACAGTTTCAATGAGCAACTTCTTAAAAAATTTCGAAAGAGGAGAAAGATTAGGCTTTCTCACTAGTGAAAATGTTAAAAAATTACACATTGAAAAAAACATGTGACCCCCACCTTCTATGCATTACCTAAATTGCATAAGGATTTTGTAAACCCACCAGGGAGACTGATAGTTTCAGGGGTTGTCTCCTATTTGCAGAATTTTGGATTCACTCCTGAAAAAATATTTGAGTAAAATTCCTGCACATTTGACTAATACTTAGGAATTATGCAAAGAAGTTAAAAAAGTTTCAAGGCATGATGATTATTATTGGGTAGTGGTCGATGTCAACTCATGGTATATGAATATACAGTTAAAGTGGGGTATGGAGTAGCCGCTGTGGTGTAGCAGTTAGTGTTGTTGCCTCACAGCAAGAGGTTCTTCTGTTCGATTCTCGGCTAGAGCGCTTTCTGTGTGGAGTCTGCATGTCCTCCCCGTGGTTGAATAATGTCAAAAGACATGTAGGTGCGTGCATGAATGGGTATGCCTTCTTTAAAGGTTGGGCATTGGGCTGCCAACTCGGCACCATAAAATCCACTGCCAATCATTAGCGGACCTGAGTTCTGCTGTGGTGACCCCTAATCGGGAAAGCCTGAAAGACAAGACTGGGTGATAGTCCAAGAACTGCATTTGTGGTGAGGCTGCTGGAATTTTGTCTTACTCACAACTATTTTAGATTTGAGAATTAAATTTTCCTTCAATTACAGGGGACAGCAATGGGGTCATCATATGCCCCCACTTATGCTATTCTATATATGGGCTATTTTGAAAGGAAATATATTTACAGTTCTGATTTCTATAAGACAAATGTTGTGCTGTTTAAGCAATATATTGGTGACCTCATCTTTTTATGCAAGGGTAATCCTAAAGATTTTGACATTTTCTTCGCTGGTTTCAATTCTAATGAGCATAAATTGAGTTTTTCAATGTTGAAAGGAGAATCTAGTGTTAAATTCTTAGATGTTGAGTTCTATGTGGACACCAAAAATAATATCTATTTAAAATATTCAGGAAAGCTACTGCAGTAAATGTTTTTTACATGCAGATAGCATGCGCCATCCCCACTTGCTTAACTCTGCCCCTAGGTGAATTTATACATATTGCCTGTAATACTTCAGAAGAAAATTATGAAAAGAGGTTTCTTCTGGAAGTTAAAATCTGTGAGAGGCTATAGTGAAATTGACTAACAACATGCCTTGGATGACATTTTGGTTGGAAAATCATCTGGTAGAAAAGGGAGACACAGGAATGAGATCAGAGATGATGACTCTGATAAAAGAGAAATATTTTTTTGTTTTCAAGTTCTCAGATTTTCCTGAAACCATGAGAATGATTATTTTAGATTTATGGCATGTCGTTTGTGAAGATATAAACATAGGTAAGTTGTTTCCCAGGTTTGTTACGTTTTCCTATGGACGATATGCCAGTTTGAAAGAACTATTGAACATGGGTCAATTTGGTGGCTCACTAGATTCTTTGAGCATGTATGCCTGTGGTCACTGTAAACATTAGAGATATTTCAGGTGAATTTATTAATGGTAAAAAGTATGAGTGTAAGGGCAGATTTAATTGCAATTCTTGTGAGGTAGTCTAGGCAGTGGGTTGTGGTTGTGCGGAGACTAAGTGGTATATAGGACAAACTAAGAGAGGTGTAAAAGTGAGGATTATGGAACATTTAAAGGACATTTGGAATGTAAACACAAGGAGCCCAGTTGCGGAACACTTTATTAACATACATAAATTAAATTTATCTTCTTTTTTCTTTAATATTCTAGCTCAGCCTGTTTTAAATAAGGGGGTGATATTATCAGGAAACTGTTGGTTTTGGAAAGTAAATTCATTTTGAATTATCGAACAGTATTCCCCAGGGGTCTTATTCTTGAGGTCAATTTGGTGAACTAAATAAGTCTGTATTTTAGTGGTTAGACTTTAAAATAAAATGTGGTAGCTATGTTTATAATATTTGTGTTGTAAAATTGTAAAATGTTAAAAGGTCTATTGTATAATTTATGTATAAATGGGTACTGACAATGGGCAGGATTCACGAAGGCTTGCACGGAGTGTAAGAGACGTGCAACACTCCATGCAAGCCTCGCGATCCAGGAACAGCCCTAAGCTCCGTGTAAGAGACCAGCTAAAACGTCTCTTACACGGACTGGGCGTGGACATGCTAAATGCCTCACTTGCATCCGAAAGGTATGCAAATGAGGTATATTAGTGATCCACGAAGCAGAAACCAGTCCGTGTAGGAGACGTTTTAGCTGCAGAAATGTACTCAGCTGACAACTAAGTACATTTCTGCAAATTCCACAACGGAGCGATGTCAGCTCCAAATAAAGGTTGCATATGACTCAGGCAGCATGCCAATGGCCAAATATGTGGCAATTGGCAAGATAACCCGATGCAAAAATATTAAAAATATAATTTTTTTTTTTGGCGATCGCCGATGTTTAAACCCAGCGCAGCCCCGCGCAAACAAGCTGCGCTGTATAAAACCATAAAAAAGAAGGTTATAAACCCACAAATGTGGGTTTCATGCAATACATGGAATGACAATGCAGGGACCAGCAGACCAAAACCAACATGGCCACCGTGTAGTGGTTGCTAAGGGGGGAAGCTGAGTCTAAGACATGTAACTAAGCATTAGTAGGCAATCTCATGTAAAGGAGGGTTCAGATACTGAATCTCACAGTCACATACCAAATGAGCACAGTCTGAGTAGTGTAAGATATACAAAAGGGGGAGGAATAGAGTAGGAGATAGGTGACATCACAGGGGGGAATGGTAGAAAGAAATGCAGTTCATTGGAGGCCAGTGTAACATGACAGATGACAGGCACAGATCATGGAAAGAGGTGTGCCACTAGATAAGTTATGGACACTCAAGAAATGGAAGGTGTACACTGTTACCTACACCAAAGTTTCTTGCTGGCCATGCATGCGCACGTGTGTGCACCAGGAAGCGCGAGTAGGACAGGGTGCGCACGTGTAAGGCAGTGTGAGCATGTGGGAGCGTGTTGGGAGATGTTTAACACTGTTTGCGCGGGTGTGCGCGCGTGTAAACCCGAATAAGTAGATTCTGAACCGTGTAAGCACATGTGCGCGCGTGTAAGCCACTGTGAGCGTGTTTCAGATAGTATGCATGTTGCTCCCCCCTGAGGAAACAGAGAGGAAAAAGGAAGCAACAGAATTAATAGGAAGCTAGCAGGGATAACTGCTGAAGTTAGCAGGTGAAAATAATTAGAAGCAGGCAATTACACAGGCAGAATAGTAGCCCAGCCCAGCACTTAAAACTCTGCAAACAGTAGTGCAGGATGTTTCCATTAAGAGACACTGCAAGACAGGAGTAAGCTGATAGAAGTGAAAACTGAAAAAGCTTCACTCAGAGCAGAAATGTTAGGGTCATAGCTGTCATAATGACACATAGGCGACTTGCTGAGGGTGGTGACAATGCAGATGGTGCCAGACAACCCACAGTGAGGAGACGGAGAAGAGTGTACAGGCCCAGGTTCACCTACCATGGGTTACATGAGCTGGAGATAGTAGAGCGCTATAGAGTGAACAGAGAGCTCCTGCAGCAAATTGTTGAGCTGTGCAGGCCACGCCTCACACACAGAACCAACAGAGGGGAACCCATCCCAGTGGAAACCAAGGTATGTCTTGGCCTAAGAATACTAGCAACAGGTACCTTCCAGAGACCAACTGGCGATATGATGGGGATATCACAGGCATCAACCTCCAGGGTACTACACCAGTTCCTGGATGCCATGTCAGCACATGTCGATGATCATGTATATTTCCCCAATGCCCGTGAGGTATTGGCCAGCAATATGCGTCTCTTCCAGCAAATAGCAGAATACCCTGAGGTACTGGGTGCAATAGACTGCACGCACATACGCATCAAAGCACCAGCCGGTGAGCGGAGTAGGGCCTACATTAACCGCAAGGGCTTCCCCTCCATCAACTGCCAGGTCATGTGTGATGCCCAGGCCATAATAATGAATGTGTGTGCTGGCTGCCCCGGGAGCTATCACGATTCCCACATCTGGCATTTGACGCAGCTGTACCAGACATTTGCCAATGGGGACATCCCACACGGACACCTAGTTGGGGATGCAGGTTATGCACTGGAGCCGTGGCTGATGACACCCTTCAGAAATGCACACACACCGGAACAGGAACGCCATAATGAGGCACACACACACAAACACGTAATGTAATAGAGCATGTGTTTGGGCTGCTCAAGTCACGGTTCCGGTGTCTGGACACATCTGGTGGAGCCTTGCAGTACACACCAACTACATGTACCCAAATTGTCATGGTATGTGCTATGCTACATAATATGATCTTGCGAAAACAGCTGCAGCAGGACCAGCATAGGGCCGGGCCAAACAGCCCCCCACCATTGCCAAGGTCATCATAGGCAGAGCGTGACTCGGAGGAGGAACAACCTAAGCCTGCCCCAGTAGGCAGAAGGAGGCGTGCCCAGTATGCCCTGGCCTTGGCAAAGAGGCAATGCATAGCACATACACTGGCTCAGTAGGAACCCTGGGAATGATACCCCTCTGACTCACTCATATAGTAACAGGGATGCCTAACATGACACAACCTGCTCTCAAACATGTACAGGGAGTGTAGTATGTGCATCCGACAGAGGCAGCCCTGCAGCACCACCTGAGGCATGATTGCCATGTGTTAAGCAATGTAACACCATCTAGTATATGCAAACATGAAGACCCTGCCTAACATCTCACCCTCACCAAGCATGATGCCACACTATGAAGACAAGAAGATCAAGTACAATAATTGGCTGAAGTAATGCAGTCAGTCAAAGGGGAGCCAATGTGTTACAGGCTAGGAAGATATGCGGAGTTTGACATGATGCACCACCTGCTAGGGGTGGCGTGCACCTATCATGCCATGCCCCATGGATACTGACAAAGGCTGTCAGTACCCACAGCATGCCCTGAATAGGTAAGTCTCAAAACACAAACCCATCCTCATAGGTCCTACAAGGGATAGGAACCTAGATGTAATACTACCCCATGACAGATGTATAAACAGCAAGATGTGTGCAGTGTAAACGCACACAGTAAGGAGAATGTAGATACCAGTCCTGTAACAGAGAACTGGGCAAGGCTCACATCAGCACCCTAACACTACCAGGTCACACCTCATACTGTGCTGTACAGCCGCAAAACATGGAACAAGCTACAAAAGGAGGGTGACTAGCAAGAAATGGCAAGGATAACCACACCCCCATGTTGGAACCACAACAAGAAGCAGCATGGAATATTCATGGTCAAATACCAATGGCTAAAACTGCCTCGCAGTATATAGCCTGCTGCAGACCACTGTCCTAATACCAGGAACAGCACCTGGCCTATGTCGGAATACATGAATATATCAAGCCCCCCAAACCACATTATAATGCTCGACTGAAAATACCCAGACATACACTGGTAACATTGTACTAGCACCAACACAGTAGGAGAAAATTACCCAGATTCCATAAACCAAAATGCCCAGGAACAATGTACTACTCCCACAAGAGGGGTAAGCATACTGGATGTGATAATCAGCAACATGTGTACTGGATGGCAAGATGAGAAGTGTAGCCCTCACTGGTAAGACCAGACCATAGAGTAATCACACTGGATATACACACCCTGACCCCAGTCCCTGGCCAGAAAACCACAGTGAAAAACATGTGTAAAGTATAGGTTGCAGCCCTCAAAACCGATGTTGAATCCACAAAAGGCCCTGTGCAAGTGCAGAATATGAGACACACCACAGAACATGTTATACAGGCATTCCATGAACACAGCCAGGAATGCTTGGAGTATGCAATCACAAATAACAACAACACACAATGCCATACACACAGGCATCTGGCATGCTGGCCTCCAGCCATTACCAAACCATGCAAGAGATTGAGGAAGTTACCACATGATAGAGCAAACATAAAAAGGGAAGTAATCACTGACCAGTAGTATGGCAACAACATATGTCCACACATACAATCCACTAAGTCCAGCACAACAAGTATAATCTATGAATCCAGAGGCAATGTGACACCAGTACCAAGTACACAGACAACCACAACACCCCCCAATAAATACAAACATATGTGATAGATGCATCCATGTATCCAAACCAGAGGTTGAGCTCCAACAACTCAGTACTGTCAACACTAGTCAGGAGGAGAAGGTAACCACATACACCACAAACCCAGTCCCACATAGACCTACCACAACTGTAAACCAAACACATAAACACAGACAAATATTCCCGGAGGCCTCAATTACAAACACACCACACCAACAGAAGCCTCCAAAGTAGATCATAAGCAACCACAACCTTCAAACATAGCACATGCAACGAATAGTACGCAAAGCTGGTGTGCCAAACAGTCACAGGCCCGAAGGAGAAACAACATGTCTGATACAGTCATAATAGGTGTCTGTATAGGCAGACACACAGCTGTCCCACTCACCAGACTAAACAAGGGAAAGGGTAGAGTAAGCTGCTTGTAGGTTGCCACAAAATGCCACTTAACACAAGTACGCAGGTCACCCCAAAGCAAGCAGAAATATGATGCACCCAATGTCCATGTTGGTGTGAATTACCTGAGATGTACCTCCCTGGTCACCATCAAATGAGACATGGATGGTCCCTCCGAGTATGTACCCCAGGGCGGGATGACACTGGCTGTGTGCAGCATCCAACCCTCACCAAGAATGATGCCACAGTACAAACACAGAATGCTCATGTTTAACAACTGGCACAGTTACAGCTGTCAGTCCAAGAGGGTGTAATGTGTGTCTGCTTGAGATGTCAAGCATGACAAGCCATGCTGCTGTTACAGGGATGGCTGTCAGCTGTTACCCGTGTGCGTCTGGATACTGGATAAGGCCTATGCCGCCTCCATAGAGCCATATGTAGGCAAGGCCAAAAAGACTACCCACCACCCTAGAAAACATAAGTGGTAGGAAACATAAGGGTAATGCTGACCAATGCCAGATGTGTAAACTGCAATATGCATGCCCCTGAGGCACTTCCCATTATGGAGAACATTGATGCCTGTCCAGTGACAGAAGCCTGCTGCAGGCCTAGTGATAGCACACCAGCACTACTAGGTTATACCACATACCATGTGTTATGGCCCCAACACCTGCACCAAGACATCAAAGGAGGGGGAATATCCATATGCAGCACAGACACCCATATAGCCAGGTAACTGACAATGCACAAAGCAGCGGACACCACCCATGTGTACATAACTGTAGTCAAAACTGCTGTACAGTCTGTAGCATGCAACAGACCACACTCTCACACACAAGAATCCCACCCAGACATCCGAAGACACTGGACAGTATGAATGTCCCACCAAATACCAGACAAGGTACACAAAGTACCACATAGGTGTGAAACCATTATGTATGCAAGGAGTCATCAGGGACCTAGGGACACAGGTCGACATTAATCTGTCATGTGACAGCCACAATGCCAATGTGGCTATGAAGACTGTTGATACTGGACACAGTATCATGAAAGGATTCACATCAACATCAACAGAGGTCACTGTGCCACTGTACTGTTCCCTTATCAGACCCATAATCTAGTACAATGACTCATACGGGATGTACCATACTTGACACCTGCAGCGGTTCGGAAGGCCTCATAGTTACCCCACCAACAGGATAAAGGGTGTGAAATATATGTCATATGCTGCCTGGCTGTAGACACCCCAGCTGACTGCAGTCACACACTGCCTACACAGAGGCATTGTATGTCTGTTGTACTAGGCCATGTCCAACACAGGAGTAATGGACATGTTACACCACAGGAAATCAAAGCCATTGCAGCTGTGAGAGTCACAGATGTCAACCTAAACACATAATGAAATAAGATGTGCTGGAGGGACAGATACATAACCCATAGGCTCCCCACACCCAGAAACAGGATCCCAATCCATGGTAGGCAGAGCCCCTCACTGACACCCCTCAACAGGAATATTGCCAAGTGGATGGATGACCGCACATGTATACTGGGGGTCCCCACTGTGTCACGACCAGACAGAGGCACAGTGAAGAACCTCATAAATGGCCATAATTGAACATAGCAAGGGGTGGCGAAAGACACACACACTCTAGCTAGGCTTACTAATGGCCTAGGGTGTCTAGCCTACTATGAACCCATGAACCTATGAAGATACAAAATGTACAGGACACTATGGATAATCACAAGGCATACCCAACTGATGGTAGGAACCATGTTGGGCATCCACAGATATGCTCTGAATCACACATATATTACAAACAACATACCAAACACACACACATATTGCTAACATACAACCTGTCAGGTGCAGTGCAAACACCCCCCCCCCCCGAGTGCAAAATACCTATCCCAGCAGATGGTCCCCTGACATTGCAGATGCTGAGGTAACAGCCATCATCTGCAAAGCAGAACACACAGCAGCAAAGGTATGTGATGGTGTCCTGTGCTGAGGCCAACATGGACCCCAAGAGTAATGGAATGCAAAATCACACTACTGGCCAATGTCAGCCTTACCACAGGATATGTACCCAAAGAGCAGTGTACAACAACAGTGGTCCATCACAACAAAGGTGTTGCCTGAATGGATACTCCAAACTACCACCCCAGGATCCTGACAAGATTGTTCTGCACAGCTATGGAAAGGATCAGTATGTACCGCAGACAGAAGGCTAATGTGGACCTACTGATACTGGACCCTACACACTGTGGCTGTTGTAACTGCAGAACCGGCCCCTAAACATGTCTGACCCATTTGAAGCAGTCATTAAGGTCATTGATGAGGGCTATGTGGTCCACACAGCGTAGCTGGACCGTGCACATGCTACTAGACAATACCGTACTTGTTCAGTATGGATATGTTCACCAGCTTAAATATACACCCCTATGTCAGTAGAGGGGTTGCAAAGCAGACCAAGGACAGAACTGACATGGTCAGACATGCCGCATCCATGTCAGACTACAAAGCGGATATGAGTGGCATCCCACAAGGCCTGGTCTTGACCCCCCCACCCCCGTTCTCTATACATGTCCCATAGGTATAGGCCAACATGGAAGGACTGTGACTGAGCATGTATGCAGAGGAGTACAAACAGCCCACCATATCCGACCCCCAGCTGACACAAGCAACCCACAAAAGGGCCACCTACAAACAGACAACTGTAGCCATAGCCATGTCAGCAAGCTAATCGCAGAACTGTGTATAGACAACCACCGTGGATATACAGTAAGTGCCCACAAATTACCACACAGGTGTTAACCCATGAGGTACCTAACATGTAATGTGAGACCTGGGTACAAAAGGTGATAAATATCCTGCACTGGACAAACATGTGTCTGTAGTGTTCGCAGAAACATGTACCATATACCCACCCAAACATGAAGGCTGGCAGATGTAGATAAGGGGAACTCACTCTGGCTCTGCAGCCATCCTCCATCAGCATCACAACTGACTACAATAGCCCCTGTGGGATATACCACAGCAGACACCTCCATCAACTGTAAAGTCCACAACAGTACCCCACCAGGGGTAGCAAAGAGCATGAACAGATGCCATGTGTTGCCTGAGTAAACAAACTGCAGCCCCACACACCGCCATCCTTCCCAGCTACAGGAAAGCTGTGCCTGATGTATGAAGCCATGTCCAACCTGGAATGAATGAACATGTTGCACCTTGTACAATCTGAATGGCAGTGAGCGATGCACATGAGAGACCTGAACCCCAGCACTGACATACATAGGAAAAGCTGTACAGAATGATCCATAACACAGAAGGCACCCCCACACTTCAGTAAACTCCTGGTACAGGTCAGCCAGAGTGCCACATATCGACACCCCTCAAGAGGCATCCTGATGAGTGTATGGGAGATGGTAGGCTACCCTGGGTATCACTGTTATGTCAGAGGTAGACAGAGGCACAGTATACCAACCATGACATATGTAATGGCAAACTCCAGTTACAATGTATGTTGAAGGACAAACACACCCTGTGACTACCATCAGAAATGGCCTACGGGACATCGCTAGTGTTTGCCAATGTCCACCCATGTTGTGGAATACACTAGCAATGTTGGACGAGCCTGGTGTAGGTAGTCCATATCTGAACATATTGCAACATGGTCATATGTGCACAACTGGCCTCTACACAGTCTGTTGTGCTCACTATGAAGATGTCAAGCAGTGATAGGACTAAAGCCCAGGATACTGTCCACCACAGTGAAAGTACCGAACCAGTACACTATACGGTACTACAGTGTTAGGTCATTATGAAAGTATGTTGAGAACTGTCTGCAAAGTATCCCATGCAATTCCTGCAGGCACAGTATAATCCCTGTTGTGGCAGACATGAAGCAGTTGGCCAGTTAGTACACAACATGACACCCAGCACACAATCATAAACGTGCGATAATGTCGAAGGTCACACACACTCAAATATGTGGTGGACTTCAGAGTGCAACATATGGAAAGCTCACACTGGGCATGCTCGCACACTTTGATAAATGAGGCATATGTCAGACAACATGCCATGGAAAGGCTGAACTGGGCATGCTCACACACTTAGGCCATATCTCCGTGTAGCAGTTGGCCACACATATCTGGTATTTGTACGTGTCAGTCCAGGAACCAACCACAACACAGCAATCAGCCCAGTGCACACAGTAAATGACCACAGAGACATAAGTGATATAGTGGATCGCCGTCATATGCAAACATCTGCCACAGATACACAAGTTGGTCATAGGAACAGGGAATGCTATGGCAATAAAGACCTGCAAACAGTAGAACAGCACAACAAATATTGTGCATCCGACAATTGAACATATGGGTGTAGAGGTCAATACTAGGCTTCTTGCCCCAGGGAATGACAGCTCAGCCAGAGTGTGCTTGGCATTTGCATCCCCAGGATAGTAGGCTACCATGCCACTGTAAAGTAGGTCACAGAAGGCAACATGTGAGGCTAGTGAGCTGTGCATCTGTCAAGCAGGGGCACCGTGGAGGTCTCAGGGATTGAATGTGCTAAGCCACAGCCATGTTGTCGGTGTGTGCTGTGAGAGGGTTGCTGAGGATCTCTGACAGTAGGTGTCCGTCAATAACAGACTGAGGGGAGCCCTATCTGCATTCTCTGGACGATTCCACTGTCAACACTGTGTTGTAATGAGTATGTGTGAATGAAGTGCCGTGCTGGAACTGTCCACAGATGTCCTCCCTCTGTGGGCTACAGCTCTGCAATGTATTAGGTCACTCTGTCTGTTGAACGGCGCATATATGGCCGGTGTACAGCTGACAGGTGTCTTGTTGTGGAGCAGTCATGGGTATATGTGGGATAGCATGACCAATGCAAACTGTACACATGCTCATAGGATGCAATTGTCAAGGATTATGCTGAGTGGCCAGTATAGTCTTCCAGCATGGGTCCTCTGAAGTCATCCACCCCAGTCTACACAAGTGTAGAGTCTGCTTGTGCTAAACACAGTTTGTGTGCAGTGACAACCTTGCCTGGGGGTGGAGATGAGATATGGATGTCCAGGGAAAGGTGGTTATGGTCAGATATCAACAATGGTGGTCTACCTCTGGTGTGGAACAGTGAGTACCCATGTTGCAGATGGACAGGTGCAATATGTATTCACCCATGTGGCTGTGGTGTGTGGTTCTGCTATAGCACATGGACCCACAAATTGTAGTGGCTGTAGGGTAAAGTGGTAGAGGCCTGAGTAGTTCTCACACACAATATGCCTGTACCTGATGTTAACAACTGGAATGGTGTATGTGAATACCTGCATATCCTGGCACTGTTCCCAGGGAAGCTAAGTGTGTGTCCTGGATGTGGGTGTGGTGTTCTGGACTGGTTGTGTTGTGTGTTACAGGTCCTGTGGTCCCAAAGCATGGTATAGAACATAACCTGCCAGTGCGATGTGCATATCTGACCCTGACGTAGGTGGCTGCAAATGCATATATATGCTATCCCCCACCTGACAGGTAGTACTACATCTACATACCTCTGTGGAAATAAAGATGTCAGCACCCTAGAAATACTACAGGTGCAGAACACATGCCCAATAATTCGGATAGTGCGCTCTGCTAATGCGTCTCCCTCAAGTGTCATAATGTAGTTAGGTAGGGGTTCGAATCCTGCAAATGCTCAGTGTGTGTGGGTGAGTGGGGTTTGTGTGTGTGAAAGGCTGTGAGAGCAAAATGTCCCTTTTGGCAACTGGGAAAACACACTACAGGATGCACACTCCCCTTTCTAAACACAGATGATGTCAGCACCCTATAAGTACAGCAGGAGAAGGGAATCCTCCCAGTAATGCAAATAGCGTGCTCTGCTAATGCGTCCGTCTCAAGAGTCATAACATAATTAGATAGTGGTTTGAATCCTGCAAATGGCAAGTGGGTGAGGGGGGTTAGTGTGTGTGAGGGAAGTGTCCCTTTTGGCAACTGGGAGAACACACTACAGGATGCACACTCCCCTTTCTAAACACAGATGATGTCAGCACCCTATAAGTTTAGCAGGAAAAGAGAAGCCTCCAAGTAATGCGAATAGCACGCTCTGCTAATGCGTCTGTCTTAAGTGTCATAACATAGTTAGGTAGTGGTTTTAATCCTGCAAATGGCAAGTGTGTGTGTTTGGATGAGGGGGGTTGTTGTGTGTGAGGGAAATGTCCCTTTTGGCAACTGGGAGAACACACTACAGGATGCACACTCCCCTTTCTAAACACAGATGATGTCAGCACCCTATAAGTACAGCAGGAGAAGGGAAGCCTCCTAGTAATGTGAATAGTGCACTCTGCTAATGCGTCTCTCCCGAGTGTCGTAATGTAGTTAGGTAGGAGTTTGAAACCTGTAAATGGCGTGTGTGTGTTTGGATGGGGGGAATTTGTGTGTGTGCATTTCCGTATAAAAAACATGTTAGTTTTGGCAATCAGGAGATCACACTACCTGATGCACATTACCCTTTCAAAATATTGATGCTGTCAGCACCCTCTAAGTATAGCCTGAGAAGAGAAACTATCTAGTAAACCGAATGGTGCGCTTTGCTAATGCGTCTTTCTCATGTGTCATGACTTAATTAGGTAGAGGAATGAATCCTGCAAATGGCAAGTGTGCATGTGTGTGGGAGTAGTAGGGTGTGTGTAAATGCAAGTGTGAGCGCACAGATCCATTTGGCAAATACTACAATACACCAGATGCTGCATAATCCCCCAGTAAACACAGGAGATGTCACCACACTATCAGCACAGCCAAACAGGACTAGTTGGCTAGTAATGCCAATAGTGTGCTCTGCTACTGTGTCTATTACCCTTGTCAGAGGACAGATAGGTATGTTTTGGTAACCCACAACTGTCATGTGTGGTTGTGTCACACAGTATGACCTTGTGTGGGTGTTTGTACATAACAATGCATGCCATTGGCTAAACCAGCAATGGCATTGCACACATGATGTATGTGTGTGACACATACACATAAATACCTGTGACCTGCAGTAGTTACCATGTCTGACACATGCTTCGAGTGGATAAATGGTATTTGCAATGTATATCAATATGACTGTGTCTTACTGTGCAGGGTCCGCACGTGGTATGTCCCTATACAGTGTGGGTGTCTATGGTGAAAGACCTACAGCAGGGGATACACATCTGGTCTGGGCCATATAGTGTACATGTAGTCGATGTACAGGTGCTCCATGTTCCCACCTGTTGTGGTAGTGGTACATGTCATTCCACTGCAATTCAGTGGCCACATGCTGTGAACCCTTCAACTAGTGTGTTGTAGCTACAGTAATGCTCACACACAATGTTTGGCTGGATGCAGTCCAGCCATATAAACACAGTTCTTGAGACTGTCATATTGCCAGTGTTGTTATGGAGGATAGGTGGTCTTCCTGTGTATGGGAGGGTTGTGTGTGCCAGGCTATGAACCAGATGGCAGTCCGACACACTGTCAGCTGCACATGAGTAGGCCCTGATGGTTTGTGCTGTGCCAACAACCTGGAGGTGTGTGTATCTGTGTTACCTTGGGATACCACCCCCCTATCCATGTGTGTTACATGTGTAGGGGATGACAGGCATGGTATGGGGCATAACCTGTCAGTGATGGGTAACACCTGTGAGCCATGAATCATGAAACTGGTACTGCACAGACATTGCAGTTCACCGTGCTGAGGGCAGTGTCTGGTGAATGCATCTTCCAGTGTACACTGCTGTTGTTGTGTAGCAGCACTGTTAGTGTCCTAACCTGTGTGATACCCACGGAGGTCGCTATGCAAACCATGTCCTGCAGCATAAGGCAGTATGTGTGTACCAAGGAGCTTTGCCATTATACATCGGGCCATGGGTGTCACGTGCAAGATGACCCTTGCACATCATTGTGGCTTCCCTAGCATGTAAGCACACGTTGACAGCCAGTGGATACCCTATGAATGACAGTGGAGACTGAGCATAATGTAGACATACAACACCCTTCCCACTTATAGTGGTAGAATACCTGGTGAGGGTATGTTGGCAACCAACATCAGGCTCATACTGGCCTGTGCCACATGCTGAGAGATCCATTCTATGTTCCCTATCATGTAGTCCAGGGAGGTATGTCTCAGGCAGCCACACTGGCATGGTCAATGAGTGAGTCATATCTGTCCATGCCTCTGACTGACCTGTATGCATGTGTGCTGTGGTGGACCATAGTGCCCCTGAGGCATATCACTGTGACCTTCACCAGATACAGCCTGTTGAGCGGGACCCCAGTGCAGCACACAAGACAGGTACCTGACACGTCTGTAGCAGGTGTGTTGTGTAGCCCTACAGGCTGTGAGTGTGTGGCACAGGGGATGTGCATGCCATGTGTGGCATGTGCTCTGTTCCGATGGAACATATGCCTGTGTGCCAGCTGCGGAGGTGTGTGATGCCCAGGCAGGCTGCTATTCTGAGTCCCCACGTATGCCTAAGTGTGTTCAGCATGCTGTCAGTGTGTGTCAATGTCTGACTGGTATTGTAGTCACTGTAATATATTTTATTGATTTATTTATTTATCCTACATTTGTTGACTGGGATAGTCTGACTGGATGCATGTCCATTTCCAGGGGAGGCCCGTGGAGACAAGCTACGAGGGTAGCAGATACAGCATTACATAATACTAGCATTACATATTACAAACAGATTATTTACAGAGATTACATAAGTAAGCAAGTCAAACATGTTCCACAGGTTAATGTTAGACATGAGCACAAGTCAGGATTAAATTAAAATTACACAGTAAAGTGGTTCACAGATTTTACACATTCAAGTTAGCCAGGCTTGATACATTGACATAGCCAGTTAAGTGACAAATGTTGTTTGAGTCTACTGTTAAATTGACCTAAGGTGGACAGTAGGGTAATATCAGCTGGAAGTGAGTTCCAGGATCTACTTACAGGGTTTGAAAAGAGAGAATCACTGGCTGTGTTATTAAACCTGCTAGTCTGAAGTAGTACTTTGTTAGAGGATCGAAGCGGTCTAGGATTGTTATAGGGGGTGATAATATTTGAAGTGCAGGAGTATTGTCTGGATTATAGAGGATTTTATAGGCCATAATCAGTTGGTTATACTGTATTAGGCTGGGTATTGCAAGCCAACCAAGCTGATTTAGATTGATGCAATGATGTGTCCTAAAAGGCAGCCCAGTGGCAAACCTGGCAATGTGGTTGTAGCAAATTGAGTGTTTGTTAAGGACAGTCTTGTTCATATTCGACAGTAGAGGGGATGCATACAGAAGGGTTGAAACAAGGTGTGAGCGAGCTATGGCACCTTTAGCTGGAGGGGCTAGGAAGGCTTTAATTCTGTAAAGTGACCCTAGTTTTCTATTGATGGCTTTGATAATCTAGTTAACATGTAGGTCACATTTGAGATTATTGTCTATGATGACACCTAATAGTTTCGGAGATGGGTCAGGGGAGATTATTGTGCCATAAGTTGGTGTTATGGTAACGGTGAAAGTGGTAGACCTACGTGTTGGTGAAATAACAGCAGTTTAGTTTGATTGGGATTTAGGATCAGACGATGTTCAGAAAGCCAGTTTTCTATTGTATTAAAGGTGGTCTGGGTAGCTGACCATAACTCTACTGGAGATGTGGCTGAGCAGATCAGAGTAGAGTATTCATCATATTGGATACAGCTGACTTTTGGGATGACAGTATAAAGGTCGTTAATGAAGATGGAGAACAGCAAGGGCCCTAGTATAGAGCCTTGTGGTACTCTGAGGGTGTTAGGTAGAAGGTTAGAGAGTTTGTTCTGCCAGAGGCCAGCCTGCTGTCGACCATGCAGGTAGGATTGAAACCATTGGAAGGCTCCAGTATCTAGACAGTCTTTGCAGGGTGTGGAGTACAAGTTGGTGATCAACCATATCGTATGCCTTTGAAATATCCAAAAAGAGGGCTGCGGATATATAATTCTTGTTGCAAGTATGGCTTATGGTGTAGTAAAGGCTAGGAGGCCTGACGTAGTGCTGTGATGAGGACGTAAGCCATACTGAGTGTCTGCCATAATGCGAGTTTGGATTAGGTGGTGCATGACTTGTCTATGACGAAAGTTTCCATAATCTTTGCAAGTGGAGAGAGTATAGCTATTGGCCTACAATTGGAGACTTCAGTAGAGCTGCCTCCTTTGTGAAGTGGGATTACATATGACATTTTCCAGATGGTGGGAAAGTTAGATTCAAACATGATTCCTTTGATTACCTTTGAGACGGGGTAAGCAATAGCATCACCTGGTTTTGATAGGTACTTGGCAGGGGGTTGATCAGCAGAAAGTGTAGTGGGTTTCACTGTTTCAATCAAGGAACGAAGAAGTGAAGTGGCAACTGGTTGGCAGCTGGACGCAAGTAGTTTTCTAGGGGTGCTACTTTCAGGACCAGGGGAGCTAGGAGGTAGATGGCTAGCTAGGGCCTGAAATGTCTCAGTAAAGAACTGGTCAAAACTATCAGGAACATCTTCAGGGGTATTATCAATAGTAGCAGAAGGGATTGGGGTTGACGTTTGTCCAGGATGTAGTATATATGACATGCCACCTGACAGGGTATGGCATTACTGGGTTCAGAGAGACCAGTCCCCAGATTGGCTGTGTGGTGGCATCCCACACATGTGTTGTACGTTCCTGGCCAAGGGTGATGGCAGACTGCATACATGTGGCAGTTGTGACAATGACACATGACTCACATAAACCACAACTGGACCATAGAGGCGATTCACAGGTTACCTTTGCACATGCTACCCTAGTAGTGTGATTGCCATGGTGAGTACCAACACATAGGGCCAATGGGGAACAACATATTGAAGGTGTGTATATGTGGGTGTACCGCTACTGTTTCATAGCAATGACATATATGACTGCACACGTGGGTAAATGCCAGGTAAGACGTGTGCAGTGTGTCACAGGCACCGTACATGCGTACAGGACAGACAGTGACGTTCTGTCATGTGTAAAGTTGACATACATATCGTACGCTATGCAGATGTCACTAGAAGTCTACAGAAGCACTGTAACTCTGCATTGCAGGTGTAAGCATTGTTCCAGGGGACCCCAAGCGAACATGCATGCAAACAAAGCTACAGTAAACAGGGCTGGAAGTAGTGCATTATACAACAAAGAAGGGGTAACAATAACAGTAAGTAACAATGCAAATATGTAGGCACTATCAACATGTACCCAGGAATACGCAGCGCAGATGCCCATGGTAGAACCGATATTATGTTATACTTATTTGTGATTTGGATTACATTGGTACTGCATACATATCTACATGCGCCAACATCCACATGGCATAGTCGTTGTGGGCAACTTGCCACCATTACTGTACATGTCCACCATTGCATATCACTACTTGCGTTAGCTTTCCCCCTGTGCTACCCATGTATGCGGCTATCTGTTGACAACCTTACCACCGGCATGCAATTATGTGCAGCTGTTATACTTTGGTATGTACTATGGGTGCAGATAACAATTCAGGACATTCATACAGTTACTGCAGCAGGCATGCTGGGATAAACACACAGTCATAGCAGCACACTGTACTGTTACCAACATGATACTACTAATACACTTCTATGTAGTCACCCTGTGCATCAGCAACGTGTTTACCTGTTCCCGCAATGATGTTGGAGATTGCAGGAGGTGGCACAGTGTCATCATATGCACAGGGTGTGGATTACGTATGCCTGAGTCAGCCACTGATACCACCAATTGACATGTGTGTGTATGTGTGTTGGTGAGGGGCAGCAGTACAGGGTGGGACAGTGTTGGTGCAGTGTGTGCATGTATGTGGTTGCCCTAGGTGTTAACCTTTCGCATGTGTGTATGCATGCACACAGTTCCACCTCATGGCTGCCATATACAGGGGTTTGTGGACATCCACAGACTGCACCTGGCAGGCCATACAGATCAGTGTCTGTGTGCACGGACACAGTACCTGTGCCTGGCAGGGGTGCTACGGACCGTATCCAGTACAAAGCCAGACTGGGTACTGTCATCAGAAGCGGGAGTGTGTTGACTGGACATAAGTCCCTGTTGGGACTGTCCAGAGCCACATGCACGTGGTCTCCTGGGGCGTTCCGATGACAGCACAGACCCAGCATTGCTGGAGCTGCTGCTGGCACTATGGGGGCATGCGCGACCCTGTTGTCGTCCACGCCGACTGCCAGCTGCTGCTGCTGCCGGCATACGGCCACGTCGACGCCACAAATGCCCACCATTGCCCTGGCTCATGGACATCTGGTTGTGGAACTGCTGTAATATGTCCCCACAACATCTGTCTATGACATCGGTGAAGTTACGGATAGCATCCGCAATGTCACGCATACTGTCTGTCATGGCTGTGCGACATGCTCTCAGACCCTGTCTGGTGTACCTTTCCATATGTGACTGTGCCTGCATGACAGTCTGAAACATAGCTGAGGTTGACAGACCTCTTTGGGCACGTCGGCCATAGGCAGTACGCCCACGGATGCTCCCACGAGAACCCATGGGCAACTGTCTGTGTGGTACCATCGGAGGAACCTGCCCATGGCTGCTGTGTGGGGACGCATGTGCCACAGGTACCACATTACCCTGGTCTATGCCCACTGTATCCTGTCCATCACCTAGGGACAATGGTGACAAAGGATGTACAGGCAGGATGACTGTGCGCAATGATGGGGTTGACAGCTGTGTACTGTCAATTGGCTGACCAATGGCAGACCATGACACACCTTCCTGTACCATTACACAAATATCATCATTACCAGTAGCCGTGGCACAGGATTCAGGTTCCCTGCTGCAGGTCACCAGAGCAGCCCCAGAACCTGTGGAATGAAGACAGGAAACACAGTTTACAGTCTCCAGACATTGTTACCAGTGATGCACTTATACACACATGCACACATGGACACATGCACACAGGCACACATGCACACATGCACACATGCACACAGGCACACATGCACACATGCAGACATGCACACGTGGACACATGCACACATGCACACATGCACACGGGGACACATGCACACATGGACACATGCACACATGCACACATGCACACATGGTCACATGCACACATGGGCACATGCACACATGCACACATGCACACACGCACACGTGGTCACGTGTACACATGCACACATGCACACGGGGACACAGGCACACATGCACACATGCACACGTGGACACAGGCACACATGCACAGATGCACACGTGGACACAGGCACACCTGCACACATGCACACACGCACACATGGGCACAGGCACACCTGCACACATGCACACATGCACACCCTGCAGTATACACACAGAGCACTACTGAGTTACACTACTGTTACTAGCATTATCAGGACTATTATAGGTTATGTTAAACACACTCACCAGCATGGATGGCCTGTCTTGCTGTAACCCTGGAGGGACCTGCAGAAATGATGAGATTAATGTCAGTGGGCACAACTGTGCCATTGATATTGCATATGATACAGTGTACAGAACAGTCAGGTGTACATATGGCATATTACCTGCACACTCCATGTCGTGCTGCTGTGTGGAACCAGCCTCCATCATAATGCAGGTGTACTGCTGTTGGTGTTCCGGGGATGGAGCCACAACACTTAGGAGTAGCCCCTCCAGTCTGGTGAGGGGGGAATGTGTGGCCACCCCACCTCCTGTGGCAACCTGTTGCCTGTGGATATCTGATGCACGCTGCCGGACACTTCAGATTAAATCACTGCAGTGATGTCATACTAGCTCATATGTCCTGTTATGCGTGCCGATATCATTTACCCTACGGACAAGGTCTTGCCACAGTGCGGCCCTCTCCTGCTGATTCTGACTGGTGCCGGAAAACAGGATGTCATACTCCCGCACCAGGCTCTGGTGGATCTCCTCATCTTCTGCCACAGAGTAGGCGGGGTTACGCTGTCGCGCCATCTCCCTGGAAGAGAACACAAACAGGATATCAGCAGACCATGTCAGCAATATATGGCACACATACTATACATGATACTCATGTGTAGTGATATACTACTACTCCCATATGTTGCATGTGTGTGTGTCATGGTGGATACACAGGTACATGGCCAGATATCAGTGCTCAGCCAACACCTGTGCAACAATACCTGCCACATTCCACACAACATAGTAGCATGCCCCATCGGTCAGCACACACTGACAGATGCAATGCACAACCTCACTCTGGGGGTTCATCCCAAGGTACTGTATGTGGGACACCATCCACTACTGTGATGTGGACAGACGTTACTCGGCCTGGATATACATATCCCACCACCACCACCAGCACAGTAGACTACTTTGATATGTATGTGATTAGACGGTTATTCACTTGCTGGGACTGAGATGGTATCCATGCAGCACACTGGGCCAGTGGAAGCCACAAGCCACACTGCTGACCCCTTTGCAAATGCTTACCACGGACATGCCACGGATTGCATGGAACTTGCACACACATTTCTAACCCAGACCCTATGCACAAAGGTTAGGCATCCTGTCCGGTGGACCCCAGACAGAGGCAGATTGTATAACAATAGCAGGAGGCTACTGCAGGACAGAGCACATTCACATTAAGGGAAGGCATCTGTGGTCAGCACTGGTACTATGCTACGGTCTGTCATAACAACGGCCACGGCCTACTCTGGGAGGGAAATGGACACAAACACTATGGATGACCACATGGCCTTCTTCAGTTATGTTACACATATGGATCACATGCCTCAGATATGCTGTGTGTTAATCCACACCTACTTAACATTCACCAAACACACGGATATTGGCAACAATCTTGCAGACATGTTCGGTGCACGTATCCCCCCTCCTTCTCCCCCACCTTTAAAATATTTATCCCAGCTGGATGTAACCTCCCTATCATCTCACATGTCCAGGTGAAGGCCGCCCTCAGCAAAGAAGAACACACAGCATCACTGTGACCTCGTGGTACCCCTGGATGTGTGCTACCGGCACTCCAAGAGGACATACAACCGCATATAACACTGATAGTTTATCTTGGCCGTACTACAGGATATGTACCTGGACAGTGGCATACAGCAACAGTGGTCCCACACCACTAAGGGGGCACCTCGACTGACCCTGGGAATTCCCACATCATATGCATAACGGGCCTGGTCTGCTAAGCTATGGAATTATGCAGTATGGGATGCATATGCAGTGACATCGTGTACCTGCAGATGCTTGTTCCCAGCCAGTGTGCCTTTGTGATGGGCTGATCCTGACTTTTGAACCTGGCTGACCTTTCAAAGCAGTCACTACAGCCATTGCTGGGCCAACGCACAGACAACTACTGCCAGGATCATGGCCTAAGACTGATTGACATGTAATTTATGGTCATTCCCTTTTGGTGGAACTACAAACACACAACATATCACATGGACATACCTATGGATAGAGACCTATGACACATTTGGAGGGTTCACAGTATGCACACTATTAACCTGCTACTTTGCATTACCTCTGTTTGTTGCAGCTGGTTGTGTTACCACAGCTTCTGCTTGCTGCTGCTACTGTCAGTGCTGACAGCTTCGGGTGACAGAGTCACAGTGTCTAATTTTTTATTTTTTTTTTGCTCTCTCTCTCTCTCTCTCTCTCTCTCACTTCTCGCTCTCCCTCTGTCTGCTTACAGACAATGCAATGAATGTATTGCATGTGGGGAATGTTAGCACTGGATGCTTTTGTAGGTATCTGCATAGGTCCATGTGATGGCCTCTGCACCAATTGTAAGCCAGCATTTGCTAATTGCATACAGCCAGTTGTGGACTGATTGCAGTTCTCACTGTGATTTCAGGTCAGTGCTATAAAAGGGTATGTGGGATAGGCGTTGCCCTTTCAGATTGTGAGGGCGGGGACCATGCTGGTATGCTGTGGACAGTATTCTGTGAGTGTAAAGGTTAGTATCTCTCTCATGATTCAGGCTGTGTTGTATATTCACAATTCTCCATTCCTCTCTCATGTTCCCTGTAGCAAGTGTGTATGCACATTGACTCCTACAACTATATATATATATATATATTTATATATATATATATATATATATATATATATGTATGTATGCATACATTTATATATGTACTTTAACTGACCTTATTATCTACAAGCTGCCAACTAGCATGGCTGTTTCTGTTCACACACTACTATTATGGAAATCCAGTAGTTTTGACAGTAATTTTAAATGACATGCTTTGTGTACTACACATCCTATATTCCCTTTACATTCATCCCTACTATTACATGTTATATTTATTTTAGCACAATATTTTTGTATAAGAGTCATGGCTTAGTGGTAGGTTGTACAGACTAGTGTTTCCAAGGTCCTGGGTTCGGGACTGACAGTGGTATTTTATTTTGCTTTTGAACTGAGTACAGGACCTGTCAATCAAAGTGACTAAAGCACTTTTAAGCAGTTGTAACCGGGTTAGCGCTGGTTTGCGTGGAGCTCACGCATGTGCACTGGCAGTTAGCTCCGCGCACACACGCGCACACCCGCTTACAACCACTTAACGGTGCTTACTCTGGCGCACACCCGCGCTATTTTCTTTGAAAGAAAAGAAAATGGGGAGACAGGAAAGTGGTGAAAAAGGGGTCACAAAGAGGGTAAGACAGTAGGGAAACAAGCTTGGGATGTGCAGGAGGGATGTAGGTAAGGCCCATAGCTGCCCATTTCTTCATCAGCAACAGCTGTGCATATGTATGTAATTTGGTGTGACATTTGAAACCTTCCACCCCTGAGAGAGGTGTCAGGACAACAATAATACTTGTTGTACAGCCAATTGTAATTGATAGGTTCCATGTCCAGCAGACATGTGTGCGGAATGGGCAGCTATGTATGGGGCGTAATTTTTTTGTGGGTACAGAGTGCCCTTTTTTTTTTTTTTTTCAGGTGAGAGTGGTATGTCAGGTGAAGGAAGTCGGTACAGCTGGGGAGGTAGGTTGAGTAGGTAAACAGACAAGACAAACAAAACGCATACAGGGGCGGTGTATGACATGTGTGTGGGGGTTACACAATTGACGGGGATGGAGGTTTTGATATCCAGAGCCCATGAGCCCACAGATGGCAACAGTGGAACTGATATCCCCACCCATAGGCAGTTGCCACTGTTCCTTCACTGCCCAGGACGAGGCTGTGCTGGGGGCTGTGTAGGCGGGGTAACAGGCATGCCCGTTAGTTGCACCACCCGTGCCTCGAGCTGGCGTAGGGGCTTGAGAACAGAGTCCCGAATCTCCCTACGCACCACAGTCCGGACGCTACGGAGGGTGAGTGGTGGTTCTCCTCCGGCCACACTTGCAAAGGGGGGGCGAGCCCCATCCCCTGCAATGCTTCCACCCGCAGGTGGCACAGGGCCACCGGAGGAGGGTCCGGACTCGGCACTAGTGCCAGGTGCACTCGCCAGCTGAGGTGGGAGAGGTGGGTCCGCTGGAACCCGCCTTCCCTGTCGTCCTATGTTTTGCATTATGTCATGACAGTTTGGGTTAGTGACATATAATACCATTCACAATTAGCATGCATTAGTATTCCCATTAACCAAACACCCAGATATTCACACCATTGAACAGCATGCATAACACATGCATAATTTGAACAGAAATACACAGACCAACAACATGCAGGGTTAATTGATGGCAACAGGCCATCAGGTGCAGATGTATGAACAGGGCAGATGCATCAACGGACATGCAAATATATATGACCCAACAGGACAAACGTCCAGGGGTGTTAATTGTGATTGCACATACCATTTTCACGTGGAATGGGTTATATGTGGTTATAGGGTGGGGTAAAGAAAGTAATATTAACACCTTCGAATAACAATACATATGCTGTACATTTCTAATAGTTACAGTTATACACACACTACTGTTCTAACTACAGTTTCCTATATGATAACTATTTCAACTTGGTGATAGGACTGTTACTGCAACATCAATATACATTTTAGTGTTCTTCATACACATTCATATCTAGCTTTGTTCAGCTACATCATCCTGCTACATTTGCTTTATATAGCTGTAGACAAGTGTGGATGTTTGGTATATCAGACAATCATCCTATCTGCATATTTCAGACTGAGAGCAACATATCCAGATTTTGGGATACACATTCCAGATGCAGCAACACTTTGAACAGATTTCGCTGTTTGGTTTTCAATCTCACATGCATTTCATTCTGTCTTGACTGCAGTATACTTTATTCAGGGGTTATTACTACTGTATTGCTGGATTCATGACACTTTCTCACACTCTTTTACTTGCTTTCATTTTACTATTCAGGATGGTACTTACTTCTAGGCTTTATTGACATGTTTTACCTGTAGTTATTACAATCCTTTCCAGCAGTCTCACTTCTGTCATGTTTCAGTATTTCCACAGGGATATATTTCACACATGTGATTTCATCATCTTCTGCAGCTATACTTTTCAGCCTGCTGCAGGTTGTGTACTATTTTCTTACAGGTAGGGCATGTTTATTTCAGAATATATGTCAGACAGTTTCATTTTTCGGTTTAACTTACAGGCTGAAACACACTTTTGTAATCAAGCAAGACTTGCAGACACTTTCACACTGTTACTTGCAGATTTTATTCCTTACTAACTACACTGCACTCTTTTGCTGACTGTCATACTTTTATATTTCTTTACAGTTACTGGTAGTGGATTACTGACCTGCCTGGTGGCGCAACCGCACCAGCCTATCGCCATAGGCTCTGCGGTTCGCAGAACGGACACCTGCAGTTGTAATATAAATGAAGTAATATTGGAATACACATCTCCGTAATATCAGCTAGTTTAATTTCTTACATACATAATTAAATGTTACTTACTCAGTAGTGGGGCGTTGGGTGTTTGCCGGGCCTCCTGGATCCAAAGGTTCAGTTGGTCCTGCTTGCATCTCTTCAGGTCTGCATGGTGGTGACGGACCTGCTCACCAGTCCTTGGAATCCCTGTGGCACTAGTGAGATCATGAGCCAACCGGTCCCATGCCTCGGCCCTGTATGCTCCCCAGAGGACCTGGCCCTGCATGAGTTGGGCCTCATGATTATGGACTAGGAGCCAGACCATGTACCTGGACTCCTCAACACCCCACCTCTGTGCTCGGAAGCAACTACCCTCTCCTACTCCTGTCATTCTGCCTGCAGGTCAGTTCTACAATCGTTTATGTTGTGTATTCCCGCCTATGGGGCTTATATAGTCCATTTTTCCCGCACATATCTGTGATTGGCCATTTTGGAATTGTATCAACTTCAGTAAACCTGCATTGTCATGTGTAATTTGTATTCATTCCTATATATTAGCTATTATTGCATTTCTAGGTGTTGCTGTCATGGCTTAGTGGTTCTGTACTTTGACTATGGTGTATAGTATCCTGGGTTTGAACCTGGCTACTGCTTTTTATTTTTCATGACTGTCTAGACATGCTGAGGGGTGTGTCTGTGTAAAGGCAGTTTTGATACGGCTTGCTCAACGTTGCCCGTCGGTTAGCTTGTTTGCACGGTGCGCAGCTCCGCGCAAACGGGGTACGCTGCTTTAAGCCTCATTTGGCTATCGGCATGCATATTACGCTCAGCTCAGTTAGGGGCACATAGATTTAGCATGTTAGACAACTGCTCAGCTACGGGCACTCATTTTGCACCAGTTAAACCACTGCTCATCTACGGGCAGATGCACTCACTCTGTTAAACTGTAGCTCAGCTATGAGCACATCTGGCATTTTTTATTCTTTTGTTACCTCACATGTCTTCAATATAAATGGGCTATTTCATTACATTTTACATAAATTGTGGTTTTATGTGTACATATTTGTCAGGGACTTGTTTCCTGCTTATTTTGCTAAAAAAAAAAAATTGGTGTTGTGGGGGCTCGAACCTTGAATGGCTGCTCTTCAGCCAACATCTCTACCGCTACACTATTGCTTCCTGGTTTATTTTGCATATTTAATTATTATATGCTTTCCCACTGACTGCTAACTGTAGCTGCGCTACGGGCACGCCCGCGCAAACGAGCGCACTCACGGTTAAACATTTTTACAATTTAAAAAAATATATAAAACGTGTTTATTTATATGTTTTCTGTTCATAGTCTGTGGGGGCATGTGTTGTGTTCTGTTTATTCACATTTCCGTGGACTCTGTCGTGGGTGTTTACTTTGGGTACTTTTCCTCTTCTGGGGGCGTGTCCGCTTACAGGGCTCGGCCTACGGACACGCCCCGTACTGTCTTACACGGACCGTGTTGGCCTTAAGTCTGATTCAGCATGCTCTCATTAATATGCAGAGCATGCTGACATCATTCCGTTTAACTGCAGCCTCCGTGTATGAGTTATAACTCTTACACGGAGGCTTCGTGAATCCTGCCCAATGTTTTTGCACTTTAGAATTTATAAATTCATATACTTGTAAGTTTATAAGTTGTGTATATCAAACATCTTTGAAAAAAGTGTTTTCACTTTAAGGGTATAATTGATTAATTGGGGGTTTATGTGCATAAAAAGTATGGCTGTCTTATTGAACATTTATATGTTGAAGGCGAAATGCCGAGGTACCAGTGGTGTATGTGAGCTGTAATAAAGAACTTCACAGCCTTTCCTGCTACCTCTTTGCTCAATATAAATATATATATATATATATATATATATATATATATATATATATATATATTTATATAAATATATATATATATATATATTTATTTTAGTTTTGCTGGTTTTGGTGTTTATTATGCAACTATATTACCCCCTGTGTTACTGTTAATTGTGATAATGCTGCCCTTACCTCTTGCTTAATTTCTCCCAGGATCATCTGGATTACAGGGCAGTATGTCTTCCGCAGATGGTAAGCCAAATATTGTTATGTCAGTACTGCTGATCAATGTAAAGAAACCTTGTAGTGTGTGATTTTGATCTTGGGCCTGTTGTGTCTATTGCCATAATGTCTGTAATAGTGGCAGCACAGTTAGTTTGTTAGCGTATATTGCACTATAGTAGTGCAGGTGCTAATGCATTCCCATGTTTTTTGCTTTTTTATCACAGATGATTATGACAGTGGGATTGTGGGCCCTTGCCACCTGATATCACTGTATCAGCAGGCTCTGATGATGATGGTGTCCAAACTATGGCACAGTCAGGGGGGCACAGAGGTTGAATCTGACACAGAGGTTGACATACAGTCATCTCATGCATTTCCATTGGACACAGCCAGTAGGGCTATGCCTACACAGTCCACTGAGCCCACAGATATTGGACAGGTGGAAGGCAAAGACTTTGATCAGGGAAGTGTGGCTACTGTGGCTTCAGTGCCTGTTGAGTCTGTCTTTAGCCAAAGTGTGGGTGAGGTCCCACACAAGAGGATTGATAGGGGTGCTGTGAGGTGGCCTGCTGTCACTCCTCCACCTGATGCAGTTGTCAGTTCCTGTGCCACTCAACATATGTTTAGAGTTGTCATGGAGGCACAGGCACATTCCCATAGGTGCTCCAGACAAATGCTCGGGGTTGTGGATGTGGCACAGTCTGACATATGTGACTGCTTCTATCATGTTGTCATTTCACTGGATCTGATGATTGACGTGTTGGAATAAGGGGTATCTGTGATGGACCAAGGAGTGTCTGTCATGGAACGAGCAGTGTCTGTGAAGGAACATGTTCTGGGAGGGGAATGGCATCCTTATGGGGCAAGGTCAGCCATATCATCTGCTGTCAACCAACATTGCCATGCCTGATCATGGTCCCATAATGGCAGTACTTCCACTGCTCCATTGGTGAGTGTACTGTCCACACCCAGATGTGGCAGACCAGGAGGGCCCTTACAAGCCTAGCCAAGTTCAACCCGTGTTCCCAAGGGTGTCTGGTTTAAACACTGCATCTGACCATGGGTATGGTGGTGCCAGTGCAATTTCTGGCAGAGACAGTTCTTGTGGTTGGGGACAACAAAGATGAAATGCCATCTCTACCATGCATGACTCACACCTCTCCAACAGACAAAGATTTAGAGCTATCACAGAGCTTGGCTATGTTCATGCAGACACTCACATACCAATTTCACCTAGAGGACCCCTACAGACACTCACACAACAGTTACTCATTCTATCTCACTGGCCATTTTTGTTTTATCCCAATGTCATAGGATCATAGGAGGTTATAGGCGGTTACCAGGCTATTGGCCCTGAGGCCCTTATAAGCCTAGCCAAGAGTTTAACCCATGTTTCCACAATTTAGCACCCAAAGCCCCTGTCTAACAGGGACACAGGTGGAATCCCAGTGGCGTATTTTGTTTCCCACCCAGTTATCCAGGTTGCACTTAAAAAGGGATAATAAGGTACTCTGCTTGATGTGGAGAGGAAGTCTATCCCACAGATGGGAAGTCTCTGGGACACAAATCTGTCCCAATAAACAAGTCCTATTAATATCACAGACCAGGTTCAGGTCACACGTATGGGTTCCTCGAGTGGAGCTTGACTTGTGGATATGCGCAGTCCCATCAAGGTGGGGTCTGAGATTGCTTTGTATACCAGACATAAATCACCTCTGAGGAGTCTGTATGAAACTGAGTAGAGGGACAGGGCTTTTAACCTATCTGTGTAGGGTAGATGTTTGAGGCCTTAGATTCTTCTGGTGAGGAACCTCTGTGATCTCTCCAGCTGCTGTATGTGCTTTGTGAGCTGCATGCCAGAGGAAGCATTGTACTCAATATTTGGCCTTAAAGGGAAGAATACAGGGATGTTATGACTTCTTTGTCCCTGGATGCGATACTCTTACTTATGAGGTGGGCCATGTAGAAAGCTTTCCGTATAACAGGAGCAACATGGTGGTCAAAAGTCAGGTTGCTATCAACCTGGGTGCCCAAATCCCTCACTACTGATTGTGTACTTAGGACGTTGTTATTAATGTGATTATATGTGGGGACATCACTCTCCCCAAAGGGGATGATGATGCATTTTTTGTCATTCAGTTAAGGCCAAGTTTCTAGCACCAGTCATTTGTTTGGGTGTGACCCTGTTGGAGGACATCCATATCACTTGGGGAATTGATGACTGCTCCCAGCTTGCAGTCATCTGCAAATTTGGTTAGCCATAGCCCACTGGTTTTTAGAGAAGTATATCCCAAATAACAGAGGCCCCAACACCAATCCCTGGGGTACTCTGCTCATTATGGATCTACTGCTTGAGGTGGCTTCCCCTACTTTGATTAGGTGAGTTCTATCAGTGAGCCAGTTTGCTACCCATCTGGTAACATATGGATTAATTCCTAGTTGATAGAGTTTATCTACTATGCCCGAGTGGAGAATAGTGTCAAAGGCTTTGACCAGGTCAAGGTAGGTGGTGTGCACCATCTTCCCCTCGTCCATGGCTTTGATGACTGTCTCAAAGAAGTCGACCAGATTTAACAGACATGAACCTCCCCTTGATGAAGCTAAACTGTGTGGGATTGAATGTTTGGAGGTTACCAATGTCCCTGTTAATGAGGTCCATAATAATCTGTTATATGGCCTTGCAGATCGGGCTAGTTAGGCTGATGGGTCTATAATTTCCTGGACTGGTGGACGCTGCACCTTTGAGTAAAGGGATGACAGTGGCTGTCCTCCACTAAGCTGGGACAAAGCCGGTATTCAGGCTTTGGTTGAGTATGGTGCCTAATGGTGCTGCAAGTTCATGCTTGAGTTCATGTAGGATGCAGCCTGGGATGTTATCGGGTCCCATGGAGGCTGTATTATTTACCTTTGAGAGGGCAATGATAACCTATTCCCTAGAGATAAGGGGTGGGGGGCAGGTACTGGGGATGTCTTGATTTACTGATGGGGGGACAGAGGGGAGAAGTTTTCACTGACTCTGACAGCCAGTAGATTGGCTATATCTACAGCATTTGTGTATGTGGTGTCCTTGACCACCAGTACTGAACAGATCTGGGTGCTTCCTTTGAGATTGTGGACATATGTGAAGAAGGCCTTATGATTGTCTCTAGTAGATGTGGCCAATTTGGACTCAAAGTTGGCTTTAGAGAATTTCACTAGTGCTCTTATGTGCTTGTTCAAACTAAGGAGAGATTGCTTCCAATTGGGCACCTGCTTCTTCTTGGTCCTGGACAGCAATTGTTTCCTTTTGTTATATAGTTTATTTATTGCAGATGTCCACCAGACAGGTTTACTCTTCCTTGCAGAGGATGATTTTGTCCTCTCAGCTATTCCTGATTCCATGCATCTATATAAATGCTTGTATAGTACTTTGGTGTAGATTTGGACATTGGTGCCAGTTCCTGCAGTGTGGCAGGAGGCTGTGAAGCTGCTTACACCAGGAAGCTGTAATCAGCTTTGGAGAAATCTTTTGTTTGACCCTAGCTAGAGGGGGGGTCAAAGGAGATGGTGACTTTGAAAATGACCGTTTTATGGTCGTATCTTACCAGGGAGGATGATACCATAGGGATGCTGCCGTGGTTTCTCATGTTGGTTAATACCAAGTCCAAGCTATTATCACCTCTTGTGGGGGTATGGCCCAGCTGTTCCAAGGCATTTATATTGATAAAATTGAGGAATCTCTGGGCATTTGTGTTCTGGCATGAGTAGTTTTTCCAGTCTATGGTTGGGTAATTAAATTCACTGAGGATCAGGGTATAGGGCTGAATCTTGATAGATTTGAAGTGGTCCAGATAGGTGGAGTGGGCATCTTGAGTCAAATTTGGGGGCCTGTAGCTAGCTATAATTTGAATAGGAGTTCTGTCAATGGTTAACCACATCTAGAGTGTCTCTTGTGTGTCATACTGTTTGACCCGCCTGGAGGTGTGTGTGTGTGTCTTTAATATATATTGAAACTCCACTTCCTTTGGCTTTGCTGCCCACATTTTGGGGTCTGAATGTATGATAGGATGAGTAACCAGGTAAGACCAGGGTGTTCTCCGCAGCTTTGAACCAAGTTTCTGTGACTGCACAAAGTTCACCATCTTCCAGTGTTAAGAATGTTTGCAATGAGTGCAATTTCATGTTTAGACTCCTAGTGATTAGCAGCATGACCTTGAATTTGTATTTTGTTTAATTTTTTATGTTGGCAGTATCAACCTCCTGACTTTTCCTAAAAAAGGCAGAATGGGGAAGGCAAAGGCCTTTGCCAGAAGCCTGAAGCCCAAGTGAGACAGATGCACGCCATCTCTAGCAAAGCATCATGGTCTGTCGATCATATCTTCCCAGGCTGTCCTGCACTCGATCCCCTTGGAATGACACCAGAAACTAAGCCAATTGTTCTCCTTCTTACTCACACACACTCACCAACCTCTTGTGTCAGGATAGGCTCCTCCTCCCACAACACCCTGGGTAAGTGATGATTACTGTGACATATCTCGGTTTTCTATCTTTTGGATTCAGGAATACAAAACCTGTGTCTGGTGCTCAGGGTGCATAGCTAACTTAGTGCTTAGTATATCTGCATTTGGATTGTTGAACTGCTCATTGTACCTTTGACTTATATTGGCCTTGGAAAGTTAGACAGTTGATAGCATCAACATTTCACAACTGTTCAGTGAATGCTCTTGTAAGGGCTGTGAAGTCAGAAACTGCAATGTATATCATTACTTTCTAACTTCTCTCTGTAATGACCTCCACACAACACCCTGTGCAAGTGATGATAACTGTGACATACCCCTGTTTTCTATCTTTTGGATTTAGCGATACAAAAGCTGCGTCTGATGTTTAGGGTGTGTAGCTAACTTAGTGCTTAGTATATCTGCATTTGGGTTGTTGAACTGCTCATTGTACCTTTGACTTACATTGGCCTTGAAAAGTTAGAAAGTTGATAGCACCAAAACTTCATATCTTTATAGTGAATACTCTTGCAAGTGTTGTGAAGTCAGAAACTGCAATGTATATCATTACTTTCTTCCTTCTTTAATGATTTTCTGGGACAAATGTATGGTGCACATCATAAGTCATGCCATCATATTCAGATCTCAGGATTGCATGACAGCACTGTAGTCAAACCTCATAAGAACAGTAATACAGTATAATGTTTTCTTTTGCATGTACCTCAACAAATACATGCAGCAGCTTGAGACCCCACAGGGTTTTCTCAGCAAGATAACACAGGACCAACAAACCATGCCATGATGTATGTGGATCAATTAAAATCCATGTCACTGTAACCTGTCTTGTATAGGATGAGGTGACATCTGCCTGGCCTCCAGATCAGAGTCTGACTATTCTCTGGTCAGCAGTGTCTGTTGAAGATATGGTAATAACAGTGTCCCACATACTGTGGTAAAAGACTCTCTGTAATGTCAAGCAAGAGCACACACACACACACACACACACACACACACACACACACACACACACACACACACACACACACACACACACAATTTACTGTAGTGAGAATAGAACCCCCCTCTCTAAGTACACAGACTAAAAAAAAACAGTACTTAATGCAAGTGCCATGGCACAAGTCTGACTTTTGTAAGACTGCAGCTGAACTTATAGTACATGACATCTGCAGGCCATGTGTGAGGCAAGATATTGGCAGGCCTACATAGGCTCATAGCTTCAATGTTTCATACGAGGATACTACAATAATGGCCCTAGATTTATAGGTTCATAGGAGATTATTAGTCTAATGACCATAGGGTCTTTTCAAGCCTAGTGAAGTTGTACCATTGTTCCTTTATAGACCAAGATAGGTAGTCCATATGTCCCTGTCTAAGAGTGACATAGGTGAAACACCTGGGCTAAATTTACAATTTTCCATCCAATTGTCCAAGTTACACTTAAATAGGGTCATTGAGGAGTTCACTTTCATGTGAATTGGGAGTTTGTTTCATAGCAGTGGCAATCTCTGGAAGACAGATCTGTCGCTCCAGCATGTCTACTTGATGTTGCAGGCTAGGTTAAAGTTCATACAGTGAGTGAGTCTTGTCCTATTTAATTTGCAACATTTCCATTAAGGCAGGGTTCAAGAGGGCTCTGTAGGTCAGTCACAAGTTACCTCTCAGCAGTCTATATGATAGAGAGTACAGTGACAGGACCTTTAGTCTGTCCATGAAGGTCATATGTTGAAGTCCCTGGATTTTCTTGGTGAGAAACCTCTTAGGTCTCTCCAGCCCCTGCAGGTGGCTGGTGAGGTACATACAAAAGCAAGCACTATACTCTCTTACTAGTCTGATGAGGGACAAGTACAGTGGATTGATAACATCCTTAGTCTTGGATGCCATGCCCTTACTTATGAGGTGCGCAGTGTAAAAGCCCTTCCTTTCCACTGTGGACACATGATGATCAAAGTTGATGTTGCTATCAATTTCTATTTACAAATATCTCACTATTGGTTTGGAAGTTAGGCAGGTGTTACTAATAGTGCAAATTGCAGGAACCAGTCCTTTGCTGAAAGGGATAATAGTGCTTTTCTGGGGGGTTAAATTTAAGTCTGTGGTTTTGGCAGCAATCATTTAGGTATTTAAGCCCATTTTGTAGTATGATGACATTGTTTGGGGATTCAATGATTGCCCACAGTTTGCAGTCATCCATGAACTTGATAAGCCACAGGCGATCTGTTATCACCTAAATTTCTGATAAATATATTCCAAACAGTAGGAGGCCCAGCATTGACCCTTGTGGAACACCACTGGTAACAGGTCTGCTGAAAGAGGTGGAATCCCCAACTATGACTGCATGCATTCTACTGGTGAACCAGTTGGCTACCCATCTAATGATGTATGGGTTAATCCCCAGCTGGGTGAGATTCTCAATAATACCTGAGTGGGGGGGTGTCAAAGTCCTTGGCCAAGTCCAGATAGGCAGTATGTACTGATTTGCCTTCATCCAGGGATTTGTTGACACTCTTGAAGAATTCCACTAGGTTTAACAGGTATGATCTGCCCTTAACAGAGCCAAACTGAGTCAGGTCAAAAGTTTGAAGGTCGTCAATGTTATTGTTGGTAAGGTCCAAGATAATTCTCCCCATGGCCTTACAGACAAGGTTGGTCATGTTTATAGTTCCCTGTGTCGGTTGAGGTACCCCTTCTGTGCAAGGAGATTACGGTTGCTGTTTTCCACTCTGCTGGAACAAAACTGGTATTTAGACTGTGGTTGGAGAGTACTCTTGCTTTACACTGTTTACTAAGCAGTCAGGGATGTTGTACAGTTGTATAGAGGAATGTGTATTTGGTCTTGGTGAGTGTGGTTATGACCTGTTCTTTGGAGATAATCGGTAGAGATCTGGTGACAGGTATGCTTTGGGGTATGATTGCCGGAAACAGGGGTGTGAAATTTATGCCAAACCTGTCTTCTAACAGGTTGACAATATCCTCAGGCTCAGTATGACTGGTATTGTCTACTATGAATGTGGTGCAAAGCTGAGCCTTCCCTTTTACATTACAGAAATAGCTAAAGAATGCCTTGTGATCATCCTTAGATATGGATGCTAATTTAGGTTCATAATTAGCTTTAGCGAACTTTACAAGGTGTCTCATTTGCTTGTTCAAGCTATAGAGGGTTTTCTGCTGAGACTGTTCCTCCAATTCCTGGACAGACATCATTTTCTTTCTCTTGTTGTATAATCTATTTATGCTAGATATCCACCAGGGTGGCTTGTTTTTTTGTGACCAAGTTTTGATCCATTCTGGTATGGCTAAGTCTATACACTTGTAAAGGTGTGTATACAGGGCATTTATGTACAACTCAATATAGACGTTTTTACTGTTATTGGTGGCAGGAGATTTGTAACTATTTATGCCATCACTTAGTTTGCTTTGGAGAAACTTTTCAACCTTTTGGATCCTGAGGTGGAGGGGGGATCAGGTATGATTTTTACATTGAACATGATTGATTTATGGTCAGACCTTACCTGGGAGGGTGTCACACATGGAGCGGTACAGTGATCTCCCATGTTGGTGAGTATTAGGTCAAGGACATTCCAGTCCCTTGTGGAGGTGTGAACAAACTGCTGCAGAGCATTTGTGTTTACAAAGTGCAGGAACCTTAGGGTGAGCATGCTTGAGCTTATATATTTATTTCAGTTGATGGAAGGATAGTTAAAGTCACCTATGAATAAGGTGTTTGGCTGTGTTATGAGTGACTCGAGTAGGTTCAGGAAGGCACTGTGTGGTTTTCATGGTTCACATTGATGGACCTGTAGCTAACAGTGATGTAGAAGGGTATCTTTCCAACAATTAGTTGGACTTGGAGTAACTCTAGATAGTCATACTGCTTAACCAGTCTCGAGGTGTATTTGTCTTTTATGAAGATGGATACACTGCCTTCTTTGGTTCTTTCACATTATTTTGTGGCCTGAACGTGTGGAAGGCATTACAACCTTTCATGGCCGGAGTACATTCTGCAGCCCTAAACCATGTCTCTGTGACTGCACAGACATCTACATCTTCCCAAGTAAGTAGTGCCTCCGCTGAGTTTCTGATTTACACTCACAGCATTAAGCAGCATAACAGTGAGTTTGTCTTTTGAGAATATTTTTATGTCAGGATTTATAGTCTTATAACATTGCCTAAAAAAGGTAGCATGGGGTAGGCAGGTACCTTGCCCAGTAACTGAAAGGCAAGAGATGACAGATGAAGACCATCCCTGGCAAAGCAGCATGGTCTGTCGACCATATCTTCCCAGGCTGAAAAATAGTGGATCCCCCTGGATTGCGACCAGTTGCTAAGCCAATTGTTGAAAGTGATAATTCTTTTGTTTGTATTGAGGCGTCATCCTGGATGAAGGTAGAATGCTACTTGGGGCCATGGAAATACATGTGTTGTACACATATTCTGAGAGCTCAGTCATATCTCTCTTCATATAGTCCACTGAGGTTCATCTCAAGTCATTTACTCCAACATGGAGTACAATAGACATGTAACTGTGCTTGTTGTTGAGAGAGCTGAGTGAATGCATGACTGTGTATCCTGGTACTTGACAGGCAGCTGACCTTGACTTTGTACTTGTGCAGTCTGGTGAGGGGGATATCTGTATGTCTCACTATGGATTCAGCTATGACCAAGACATTGGTTTTCAGGTGTTTTGCCTTAAGGGCTTAATGGGTGACACACTGATACACTAATATGTTTGTTTTTATGTGGAGTGGGTTCCTTTGGGACTGCAATGTGTGCAGAAAGTTTGTATCTATGAGATCTCTGCTCTTTTGGTAAGCTTCTAATGAGTACCTCTGCATATGTGAGGTTATGTGTTGTGCAGTTGGTTTGCTGAGAAGGTGAAGTGTGTGTGCTGGTAACCTGTTTGATATCTGGTTTACTGTTACCTGAGAAAGAGAACATTTATTCTAGATTCATTTTATAGTTGCATCTCTCACATATTGTATTTGTAAGTTTTAGGAGTACATAGTTGTAAGTATACATGTGGCAATGGAAGCCTAGCTGTGTAAAAACACAAGTACACTTATTAAGCATATTTAGATGGTCATTGTTAGCAGACTGATTTTGTGAGCAGCAACAACTGGCCCTGTCTATGAGGGATATAGGTGCCATCTCAGAGGTGACTTTACAATCAACCATCCAGTAGTGAAGGTTGCATTTGAACAGGGTCATTGAGGAGCACTGCTTGGCATGTAATGGGAGCCTATTACAGAGGAGTGTGAGTCACTGGGGGATATATCTGTCACCCTAGCATCTTCTGTTTGTGTTACAGGCTAGATAGATAACCCTGGGCCAACTTATTCCTTTCCCATTTGATTTGCAGATGTCCAGCATTTCCAGAAGGGCAGGGACTGATATTTCTCTGTAGGTGAGGCAGAGGTCACCTCTCACCAGGTTGCAGGATACTGAGTACCATACCTCTCAACTGTACAGAATGTCCAGATTTTTGCCTCATACTTTTAGTCTTTTCCTCATAAAATTTGAGGTTTTCTGGCAAATAACTGAGGACTGAAGTAATCAAATAAAACTAAATAATGATATACACTTAAGTTTCAGACTTCAAATCCTTCAGAAAATACATAATAATTCAAAACATGTTATACTAGCAGCTTTCAAAGTTTATAGGAGCAATATTTGGAATCTGTCCCTATTTTTGGGCCTTTGTCCCCCATTATTTCTATGTTTGTCCAGATTTCTTGCACTGAGAAGTTGAGAGGTATGCTGAGTACAGTGACAGGTCTTGCAGTCTTTCCATGTATGTGATGTTTGGAGGACATGCATTGTCCCATTCACAAACCTCTACTTTTTTCTAATTGTTGCAGTTGTCTGGTGAGGTACAGAAGAGAACCTTGTACTCAATTAGTGGTCTGATAAGGCAGAGTACAACAGAGCTCTGACCTCCCTTATCTTGGATGTGATGACCATATGTATGAGGGTGCAATGAAGAATGTGTGTCTCAACACTATGGACACAGTGATTAAAGTGTAGATTGCTATGAACATGTGTTCATCAGTCTCACAACACTGTGTTTGAGCTGAGAGAGGTGCTATGCTTATTATAATTAGCTGGGGTACTTCATTGCCAAAGGGGACAATGAGGCATTTTTTTCTATAAGGTTCAGTCTGTGAGTTTGGCATTAGTCATTTGTCTCTGCTAGCCCCTTCTGTAATATGTTGCCATCACTGGAGGACTCTATATGAATGAGCCATCTGCAAACATGGTAAACCACAGGCAATCTACAACTGCCTGCATTTCATGGAAGTATTTTCCACACATTTGAGGGATCAGCACAGATCCTTGGGGCATTCCACTGCTAAGTGGCTAGTGGGCGGTGCAGTCCCCAACTTTGACAGTCTGTGTTCTGTCGGTGAGCCAGTTGGCTATCCAGCTATAAATGTGTGGCTTAATTCCTAGGTGGGGCATATCCACTATGAGATATGAATGAAGGATATTGTCAAAGGCCTTGGATAACTGAACATAGGTGGTATGTCCTGTTGTCTGTCATCCAGTTCTTTGCAGTCAGTATCAAAGAAGTCCATGAGGTCAGTAAGCAAGAATATATTCTTGACAAACACAGCGTGAGTCAACTTAAGTGTGCTGAAGGTCACTTATGTCCCTGTGGATAAGATCCATGCTGATCCTTTCCTTAGCCTTGCAGATAAAACTTGTTAGGCTTACGGGTCAATATTGTAGTTCTGCATGTTACCAGACTGATGTGCACTGCATATAACACAATATTTGATATTACTTTCTGTATTGTAGGTGATATATTTGTGAAAAAAGTACTGAGACACCAGGATTGCAGTACTTGGGTGGGCAACACGTGGCTATATTGTAAATGTGTGATACAGTGTGAGATAGGGCCCTCATGTTTTAATGTTTCCATGTGTAACATCATGTCATACACAAAATATGGATAATAAATAACAGCAATACTTAATAATATGTAGTTTTCCATTGTGCAACAGTTAGCAAAGAGTATACACATGCGAGATACATCTGTTTCCACACAGCTTAGCAGTGCACAAATGCAAGCCGCGTTGCTAAAGTCTGACACTTGGTATTCAGTCTATGTAAAACACCCACTACTTAACTGATTCTGTGGCAGTGGGTGTTAATGCATTGATGTTTTCCTTTTGGGGCCAGATGGCACTGGGTTTGAAGCCTTCTCTCTCTCTCTTTTTTCCAGTGTTTGCTCACTACCCCATTTAGCGCAAACAGGGGAAATGGGTAAAAATCAATTTTGGGTTTGTCTGTATTTTCCAGTGTGCATGAAACCCAACCAGGAAGCAGACAAGAACAAGTCAGCCAAAAATAGAAACTGGATGCATTCAGTTAATACTATTGGGCATCTCACAAACCTGCTAAGCAATGTTGCACTTCTGTTAACAGTGAGACCTTAAGAATGAATAGTAAGATAAGAAATGCTATGTAGCTAATTCTGTGGCAGCAGGTGTAATTGTATAGCTGGAGTATAGATGATCCTGTGCCCTAGTACAGGGAGTGCAACTTTTGTTTTACTGTTGTGAGATCACAGTTTATAGCAATGATCTGCAACATAGACAAGTATTTTTTCAACCTTATTTTAGCAACAGGTATAAGTGTAGGACTGTCATACACATGCTCCTGGGTTCGAATACAACATATTCCATACTGTTTTAATGTTGCTCCACTTCCAATTATAATCACTCTCATGTATAACACTTGACATAGTGTAGGTGATATTAATTATATGTATGAAGGTTGACTTATCTATATATTATCCGTTTATTATTAAATGTATGACTGTGGGTATATTGCGTACTATGTTTCTATAAGTATATTTTTGCTCTCCGGACTGCCATGGCCTTCGCATTTTTCAAATACACATACACAACTGCCTGTGCATCAAATCACATTGAAATCATGTTGCTTGCCACTGTTGTGCATCCCTTACCATCATGCAAACATATTGCTTAGTAGTGCACACCCCAAGCACCATGTTTGCATGATCCTAACCAGTGTGCAACATTTTCAAACCGTGTGCACATTCCCAGTAAACATGACAACTGGAATTGGTGGGAAACCTTCATTCTCCATTGCTCTTGATCCATGGTAGACATGGCAGACTTTCATGTGGAGGGTATGAGAGTTCGGGCTCTGAGATTGGGTGTCCAGGTGTCCAAGATTTTTTGGACTCCTAGTAAAACACCAGAGTGCCAGGTTGCTGCAGGGGGGCTATTCTGGGTCTCAGTATAAATCAAAGGCTTGGGATAGTTTGACCAAGGCTTTAACCAGTGCCATCAGTAGCCCCCACAGTTGTGACAAATGTAGGCATAGGCATCACTTCAATGAACTCAGGAGGAGGAAGAGGGGTACCCTCAATGTTTAGATCAAGGAATTTGGGATGGAAGACATCCCACAGATGTGTAAGTATCATCTACAGGGAGTACTTGTAAGGCTTAAAAGCTGAATATAGGCAAGACTGGTGCACATAATGGTATGCTGTTCTGCTCTGTTTTTTACACAGCTGCCATGGAAAGGGAGCGTGATGTTAGGACCCATGGTGATAGATTGGTGAGGATGATGGAGGCATGTGGTATGTATGCAGCAGAAGAGAAGTCTTACTGTAGCATTAAAAGTTAAAGATAGCTTGTTTGGTATTTTATACAGTTGTATCAAATTGATCTTGCATATCTCAACTGTAAAAGAAAGTATGCATGCATTAGTCTTTAGCTCAAACCAAGAGTACAATATTAGACTTTAGTCGGAGGTGGTGGGTTCAAATACCATACTTTCCAACTATACAATATTGTTAATTATTCATATGTGTAACTTAAAGGTTTAAAGTAAAAGCATTATATTAGTGGCACAAATGACCTGGTATAAACTTTAATCTGTATAATTGGAACATGCATATGTGCAATATATGCACATGTCAAGGAGCACTTGCTGCAATCTGTAGGACAGTGTGCATCTGTTAGGAGATGGTAGTCTTAAGACTAAAGGTGAAAATAATAGAGCCAAATCATTGTCTTAATGCATTGTATGCTACATATGAAGGTAAAATTTATCTCTTTTTTTCTCTCACCCCAACCCTTATTTCTCTTTTTGTTATTTTTATGTGTCATCAAAATGTGTCCATGTCATCCATGTATACCACATCACAAAATGCTCCACAGCACAGTGGGGTAGGCCTACCCCACAGGATCCTTCTGTCTCCACTCTACTGGCCCGTGCCCTGGCACCATTGACCAGTATGTCTGGGAAGCAGTCTGGCAGCACCATTCCTTCTGCCCTAGCAATACCTGACCCCTCAGGTACTTCTGCCCCAGAGGATAGTCAAGTAGTTCACTCCAGGAGCAGTGACAGAGGTGTTGAGTTTACCAACCATGCTGAACTGCCAGGGATGGTGCATAGGGTTGTGCACCACATTATTGGTGCAAACCTACACCAGATGAAGGGTCTGCTCTCCCTTATTTTATGTAAGATCAGGAGGTGTAGAAGGAGACATTGAGGACTAAAGCCAGTGGTGGAGTGAGGTGACAGTGATGACAGTCCAGTGGGTGAGGACTCAATTCTCACTGTCACCCAGCTTGATGAGCATGGGTCCTGGATGTCCCCACCCTCACCCCATCCATGGTGTCCCCGAACTTTTGTGTCAATTACTATCCTTGTATCTTGTTTGCCTTGTCTGTCTGCAATTGTTTCCTCACCTAACCAACTTTCCAGACCCAGACATACCTATGTCCCTTCTCCTCCCATTACCTGACTTTCCAGACCCTCTACTAGTATCCCCTTATTAACATCCCCTTTACAAACTACACCTACTAACATGACTATCATTTTAACTCCATGTATATGATATGCACTCCTTACTTGTCCTTCTGAGTTATATGATTGAAATTTACTCTCAAGCCTTAACCTTGCAATAAATTCAGCAATACATATATTCATAAGAATTAAATGCTGTTACCACATTGCTAAAATTAAACTGTCATTATGTTTCATATTATACCTAACTGTGGCATCTTACAGGTCATTCAACACAATCTCATGTTTTATACCGTAACCAATGTACTTGCTAATAATGACCTGTACTATACTGTAGCTTAGATAGTTGCTAATAACTAGCCTCTACCCTTATTCAACTGTGACTGCATAACTTTTACTATACTGCAATTAATGTAGTAAGCTTTTGCTGTGTTTGTTAATTGTTAATTAGAATTTACTAATGTATGTAATAGCTATAACTATCTTATCAAACTACTATTCAGTTGTTTCTATTGTATGTTAGGTTTATGTGGAGCTTTTCTCCCCAGGCTGTCACTGAAAATGGGCTCACTATGGCCCAGTGGACCATCCTGGTAAACAAATGCAAATAATAAATAAATAAATAAACATTCCTCTCTCTCTCTCTCTCTCTCTCTCTCTCTCTCTCTCTCTCTCTCTCAAAACAAAAAATGGGCACCTGACCCACACAAAAAAAATGTCCCATACGTAGCTTTCCATTTCACACACATGTCTTCTTGACACACTTAAACTAGTCCAATTGGCTATGCAACATGATTTGTATTGTGGTCACCCTGTCTGTCTGGAGCTGACAGTCCAAATTCAGCTAATATTCTGCATATATTATCTGTTTTTACTGTTGAAGAAATGGATAGCTATGGTTCTTTCCTACCTCCATCCCTCCTGAACATCTCTGTATTGCTTTCCATTTGTTCTTTCCATTTCATGCTCCCCAGTTCAGCACTGTACTATCTTCCCCATTTTTTAATGAATTATTGCGTGATAGTGTGCACCACACATCAAGTCACAGCAGTGGTAATATGAAAGTACTTAAAAGTGTTAGATTCAGTTGTATTCAAACCTAGTACCTTCTGGCCTGAAAAAAGAATGTATCACTGCATTATAGTAGTTTCATAGTTTCATAGTATAGTACTAGGCTATCTGCCCTAGGGCATTTGTAAGCCTAGCCATAGTGATGTGGCTTTTGCCACCCCATGAAATGGTACAAAAATTTACAGAATAAAGTTAGAATACTGTGCCCCTGTCTAGCAGTGACACAAATGTGACCCCTGGGGTAAACTTATGATCTCCCATCCACTCATCAAGATTTCTCTTGAAGAGAGTCAGTGAGAGGCTCTGCCTAATACAAACTGGGATCTTGTTCCAAAGCATGGGAAGTGTCTGGGTTATGAATCTATCCCTCCAGCATGTCCTATTCATACTTGTGCCGAGGTTTAAGTCTTTAGCTCTCATGGTCCTGATGGATTTGGATCTTTTGAGGTGGAGCATGTCCATCAGATCCTGATTGGACATGGCCTTGTACGTCAGGCAGAGATCACCTCTGAGCAGGCGGTATGCTACTGAATAGAGCTGAAGTTTCTTTAGTCTGGCAAAATAAGACATATGTTGGAGACCCTTGATCCTCTTGGTGAGGTACTTTTGTGGTCTCTCCAGCTGTTGCAAATGCCGGGTGAGGTACATACCAAGTGGGGCATTGTACTCAATCTTGGGTCTGATTAGGGAGGAGTATAGGGGTACAATGACATCCCTGGATCTGGATGTGAATCCCTTCATGATGAGGTGTGCAAGGTAGAATGTTTTTCTAACCACTTTGGCAACGTGGGTGTCAAATGAGAGGTCACTGTCGACTTGGGTCCCTAGGTCTCTGATTACTTTTTCCGTACTCAGTTGGTTGCTGTCTATGTGATAATTTGTGAGTACTTTGTTTTTCCCAAAGGGGATGACTATACATTTTTTGGCATTTAGTTTAAGGCCGTGACTCCGGCACCAGTTGTCCGTTTCTGTGAGGCCTTTTTGTAGGATGCATGTGTCCGCTGGTGTATTGACTATGGCGCCTAGTTTGCAGTCATCTGCGAACTTTGTCAGCCCCAACCCTCCCATGTTTGCTTTAATATCTGAGAAATAATGCCGAACAAGAGGGGTCCCAGGACAGATCCCTGTGGGACACCACTTGTGACTGGCTTTGAGTCTGACATTGCTCCAGCGATTTTAACTTTATGGGTTCTGTCCTTTAGCCAGTTTGCAACCCATCTAGTGACATAAGGGTTAACGTTTAAGCTGTTGAGCTTATCTATGATGCCTGAGTGGGGTATTGTGTCGAAGGCCTTAGCCAAGTCCAGGTAGGCTGTATGGACTGCTTTGCCCTCATCAATGGCTCTAGTGACTGTTTTGAAAAAGTCAACCAGGTTCAAAATTCAGGATCTGCCCTTTACAAAGCCGAATTGGGTGGGGTCAAGTGTCTGTAGGTCCCCTATGTCTCGGTTTATGAGTTCCATAATGATTCTTTCCATAGCTTTGCAGACCAGGCTGGTTAAGCTTATGGGGCGGTAGTTTCCAGGGTCTGTAGAGGTACCCCCTTTGTGGAGTGGGACCACTGTTGCTGTACGCCACTGTTCAGGTACATATCCTGAAGTAAGGCTAAGGTTAAATAGCATTTTTGTGTGTGGGTTTAGCTCCTCTTGGAGTTCACGTAACACGCACCCCGGGATACCGTCAGGTCCCATTGATGCTGTGTTTTTTGCTTTGTTTAGGGCGGTTCTCACTTGGACATCTGAGATGACAGGGAGATTACATTCAGCTGGGATAAGTATTTCTTCTTTTGGGGTGAGGGAGGGAGAAATTTGCACTGAACCTGTCAGCGAGAATGTTGGCAATATCTGTGGGTTCAGTGTATTTTTTGTTGTTGTGAACTAACTCTGAGCATATCTGAGGGTTTCCAGGTTTCTAACATAGCTGAAGAAGGCTTTGTGGTTATCTTTAGTGTCCTTAGCGATTTTTCTCTCAAAGTTGGCCTTGGATGTTTTATGAGAGAACGTAGTTTTCTGCTAATGTTGATCAGAGATGTCTTCCCTTCATGGGATTTTGCTCTGACGTGCAGTAGCTTCCTTCTTTTGTTATACAATTTGTTAATGGCTGAGGTCCACCAGACAGGATGCTTGCCTTTGGTGGAGAGTGACTTGGATTTATTTGGGATTGCATGATCCATGCATTCTTGGAGATGTCCATAGAAAGCATTTGTGAAGGATTCGGCATTGTGGGATGTGGTATCCACTGGCACAGTGGGCTTAAAAGATACCATCTCAGTCTTAAGAAGAGAGAAGTCTGCTTTTGAGAAGTTTTTCACTGTGGTCTTTTGTGCTGGGGGTGGAGGTGGGATATGTATATCCAGGGTGATTAGTTTGTGGTCAGATCTCACTAGTGAGGGGTATACTTCGGTGTGGAGCATTTTGTCCCCATGTTTGTGATGATCAGGTCTAGTATATTATCTCCCCTAGTGGGATAGGTGACTAGTTGTTCCAGTGCATTTGAATTTATGAATTCCTGGAACCTTTGGGCTAGGGTATTAGGGCTAGAATAATGTACCCAATCTATGTTTGGGTAGTTGAAGTCTCCCAGTATGATGGTATTTTGTGATACATTCATATCCTCCAATGTCTTCAGGAAGGCTGAGTGGGGTTCCTGAGATTGGGAGGGTGGTCTGTAACATGCTACCAGTTGTATAGCAGTTTTGCCTATGGTTAGTTGCACCTGTATGGTCTCTGATGCTTCATGTGTTGCTACTAACCTGGAGGTGTGGGTGTCCTTGATGAATATGGACACTCCCCCTCCCTTTGTGGTTTGGCCTGGGTTTTGGGGCCGAAAGGCATGATACGGGGTATAGCCTGGTAGCGCTGGGGTGCTCTCAGGAGCCTTGAACCAGGTTTCAGTTACTGCACAGACGTCGATGTTCTCCATGCTGAGGAGTGCATCGAGTGCCTGCATCTTGAGATTTAGACTTCTGGCGTTGAGCAGCATTACCCTTAGTTTTTTCCATTTTTGTTTTCTAAGGAGGTGGGTTTGTCTTTTGAGCCTTGCCTAAAAAAGGCACTATGGGGGTGGCAAGAGCCTTAGCCAATATCCGGAAGCCCAGTGGTGACAGGTGTAAGCCATCCCTTGCGAAGCAGCGTGGCTTGTCCAACATGTCATCCCAGGCAGACCGACATTGGATCCCCTTAGAATGACACCAGTACTTGAGCCAATTATTAAAGCTGATCATCTTGTCTTTGTATTATGGTATCATTCTTGGTGAGGGCAAGATGCTGCTCAGGGTCAGGGTCATACCAGCCTGGGCTACATAATCGGAGAGTTCCTCTATGTCTCTTTTCATGTAATCCAGGGAGGTACGTCTCAGGTCATTCACGCCAGCATGGACAATGACGGAGTCATATTTGTACTTGCTTTGGAGTGACTTGAGTGCATGTGTTATGTGGTGGATCCTAGCTCCTGATAGACAGCTCACAGTCACCCTCTCCTTGTTCAGCCTGGTCAGCGGGACATCAGTGTGTCTGACTATAGAGTCACCTATTACTAGTGTATCAGGCATGGTGTTTGGCCTTAAGGGCTGTGATTGGTGGACACACTGATTTATTGAAGTATGTGTTGCATGTGTTTTGTTTTGAGGTAGTGGATTTTTGGATGTCTGCTTTGGGAGCCTCTGTTGTTTTGGTAAGTTTTTTATTAGAGCCTCTGAGTATGTCTTTGTGTTTTTATGTGTTTGGTTTGCAGTTGTGGTAGGTCTATGCGGGACTGGGATTGTTGTGTGTGTGGTTACCATCTCCTCCTGTCTGGTCATGCCAGCTCTGAGTTGAGAGAGTTCAGCCTCCAGTTTGGCTATATAGTTGCATATCTCACATGTATTTGTGTTTGTTGGAAGGAGGAGAGGGTTGTCTGTGTACATGAGACAATTGTAGCATTGTCTCAAGATACCCAGATTGACCAGCTGAACTGGAGAGGATGCCAGTAATCTACCACTCGACATGCTAGAACAGTATAAGGGAGTGCTGTACCTTTAAGGGAAGTGGATATTCACAGGGGTGGTAGGTAGATGTAGTGCTTTACTTAGTCTGATAGTGCTTACTTAGTAGAGAAGTATTGAGAACAAGTGCTAGGCTTATAATATAGTGAGTAGTCTGATTATACTAAGAGTAGAGCTTCCTTAAGGGAAAATTTGAAGAGCAGACTTGGTGGAGCCAGAAGAAGGTTAACCTTGTTTAACCGGCGCTGCACTATGCGCACAACCGCGCAAAGCCGTACAAACGTGGATTTTAAACAGGGAACTACAAAAGAGCTAGAAATGGTCCAAAACAACCAATTACTACAGCTTTTTGTGCTGAGGTCACTTCCTACAGGGACAGGTAGGCTGCTCAAGGCTCCCCACTCCCACTGGTGAGCAAAGAAACTTCCTTCTATTCAAGTAAGGTAATGGACAACACAGGAACTACACCACAGCCCAGAATACAGCAATGCCTGTAAACTGGTCTAAACTAGTCGAGGAGAGGCGGAAAAACAAGGATTATTTTTTTGTTTTTTTGTTTTTTTGATAGAAACACACAGAAAATGCAGAAACAGTGATAAATCAGTTACACAGGCTAGCACACTTTAGTGGGCAGCCTCAACAGTTACATTAAACAAACAAACAAACTTAATCACAGAGGCAGTTAAGTAGCAGATATATTCCAGAGACTCAATACTAACTGTCAGACGTTAGCAATATGGCTTGCATTTGCACAATGTTTAGCAGTGCACAAACATGTGTATCTCGCATGCATATAACTTTTGCTAACCGTCGTGCAAACTTGCTGCTCTTTGCACTATGGAAATGGATATATTATGCTGTATTACTGTTGTTTACTGTCCATTTCCTTTGCGACATGAAATTACATGTAGAAACATTACAACCTGAGGGCCCTAACAATATGTCCTATATTTAAAATGCATCCATGTGTTGGCACCCCCCCCCCCAAGCACTACAACCATGGGGTCTCAGTACTTTTTCCACACATATGTCAACCACATTACAAAATGTAATATTAAATGTTGTGTGCTATGCAATGAATGTCAATCTGGTGACATGCAAATCGACAACTGTTGACCCATATGCCTTATCTGCAGGGCTGCATGCAGGAATCAGTATGGCCATATCCACAGGGATATAGGTCAACTTCAACACACTTGGCCCTCTCATATTGGTTTTGTCAAGGGTAGACCAAGCTTATTGACCCTTCTGGACTTCTTGGATACTGACTCCAAAGAACTGGAAGAGGGATAACAGGACATGGTGCCTATGTTGAGTTATCCAAGGATTTTGACACTATATCCTATTCATATCTCATAGTGAAGATCTCCCATCTGGGAATTATGCCATACAGTACTAGATGGAGAGCCAAATGGCTCAATGACAGAACACACAATCTCCACGTTGGGAACTGCACATCCACTACTAGCCCACTCACTTGTGGAATACCACAAGTACCTGTGATGGGCCCTCAACTGTTTGGAAAATACTTCCCTGAAGCACATGCAATATTAGATGACCTGTGGTTTACAAAGTTTGCAGATGACTGTTAACTGGATACACTTATATAGAATCCCCCAGTGACGGTAACATATTACAGTTGGGGCTGACACAGACTGATGATTGTTGACAATCTCACAGACTAAACTTTATGCATACAATGACTCTTTGTCACCTTTGTCAATGATGTACCCCTGCAAATTATGATATACATAACACCCCCTTAAACTCAAATACAGTGTTGTGAGACTTGGGAACACATTGATAGCAATCTACACTTTCTTCACTATGGCCCATAGTGGTAACACACACAATCTGCATTGCACACATCATACATATGAACATCACATCCAAGACCAGGGTAATCATACCTCTGCTGTACTCTACCCTTATCATACCAATAATGAAGTACAATGCTCACATTTCTATGTACCTCACCAGACACCTACAGCAATTGGAGATAACACTGGCTTGTGCCTGTGAAACTACAAGGTCTCCAAACAAGACATACATGGAAAGCCTGACATACCTGTCACTGTACTTGGTATCATTCAGGCTGCCGAGAGGTGACCTAAGTCTGCCCTGCAGAGCAGTCTCAGATCCTGTCCTTCTGGAAATGGTGGACATCTGCAATTCAAATGGGATAACTATAATTTGCTCCATTGTTCTCAGTAGCCTGTGACATAAACAGAAAATGCTGGGGAGACAGATATAGCCCATAATGATTCACACTAATCTGTAATAGGTTCTCACTGCATGTGAAGCAGTGCTTCTCAATGACAGTGTTCAAGCACAACCTTGACTACTGGTTGGGTGATTGTAAAGTCCCCTCTGGGCTGTATGTCCCTCATGGACAGGGCCAGTTGGTGATACTCGCAAACTCACTTTGCTAAAAACAAGCATCCAACTATGGTCAGTAAGGTAATTGTGTTTTTACACAGCTAGACTTCTGAACACCCTAGTTCTATTAGGCTAGTAGCCTCATATGAACCTATGAAGATATGTGCCTATGCAGGCCTCACAACCTGCTGAACCCCAAATGGCCTGCTAATGTCATCTACTATAAGTTCACCTGCACTCTTGTATAAATCAGACTTGTGCTATGGCAGTTGCATAATGTACTGTGTTCTGTAATCTGGGTACTTCGGTAGGGGTTCTGTTCTCACTGCAGTCAACTGTGTGTATGTGTCTGGACAGCAGAGCAGACATGTGTATCCTACAGTTACTTTTCTAATTGCATGGATTGCCAGTATTTTGATACTTGTTCATGCCTACATATCCATTTCATACAGGCACAACTATCTGTGCTAATGGTCTGCTAATGTCAATTATTATACGTTCACTTTCATTCTTGTAAAAATCAGACTTGTGCTGTGGTACTTGCATTAAGTACTGTGTTCTGTAGTCCATGTACTTAGGTAGGGGTTCTGTTCTCGCTACAGTCAACTGGCTTTGTGTGTGTGTGTGTGTGTGTGTGTGTGTGTGTGTGTGTGTGTGTGTGTGTGTGTGTGTGTGTGTGTGTGTGTGTGTGTGTGTGTGTGTGTGTGTGTGTGTGTGTGTGTGTGTGTGTGTGTGTGTGTGTGCATGCACGCGTGTGTCCAGACAGTAGAGCAGACATGTGTATCCCACAGTTACTTCTCCAATTACTTTGATTGCCAATATTTGGATACTTGTTCATTGGATACTTGCTCATGCTTACACATCCATTTCATACAGCATTCCCATTCTCTTCTCTCCCACATAGCCTGCTGATGTCATCTACTATATGTTCACCTCCACTCTTCAATAAATCAGATTTGGGGTGTGGTACTGGTGTTAAGTACTGTGTTCTGCAGTCTGTGTACATAGATATGTAGGGGTTCTATACTCATTGCAGCCAACTGTATGTGTATGTGTATGTGTGAGCTGTTGCTTGACATTACAGAGAGCATTTTACACTGGCTTTTGGGACACTGTTTTCATCTCAACAGACACTGCTGATGTCATCAGCTATAAAGTGTTGTCTGACACACTCCAAGTCAGACTTGAGTTGTGGTGCATGCATAAAGTACTGTGTTCTGTAGTCTATGTATTTAAATAGCTAGGGGTTCTATTCTCACTGCAGTCAACTGGGTTTGTGTTTATATGAGCTGTTTGACATTGCAGAGAGCATTTTACACCAGTATGTGGGACACTGTTATTTTCTCCTCAACAGACACTGCTGATGTCATCAGATATAAAGTGTTGCCTTACACACTCCAAGTTGGACTTCATCTTTGTCTCTTGCATTAACTACTGTGTTGTGCAGTCTGTGTACTTAGGTAGGGGTTCTATCCTTACTGCAGTCTGCTGTGTGTATGTGTGTGTGTGACCTGTTGCTTGACATTACAGGCAGAATTTTACACCAGCATGTGAGCATTGCCATCTTCTGCTCATCAGCTATATCACATTTTTGATATGCAGTACTCCCATGAGGAAAGGGTCAGATACTGGCCTGAGAGCCAGGCAGAAGTCACCTCATCCTATACAATACAATTTACATTGGCATGGCTTTTAATCTATCCACATACATCATGGCATAGTGTGTAAGCCCTGTATTATCTTACTGAGAAAGCCTTGTGGTCTCTCCAGCTCCTACATGTGTCTGAAGAGGCACATGTAAAAATGTGCATTATACTCCATTAGTGATGTAATGAAGTTTGACTACAGTGCTGTCATACAATTATAAGATGTCAATATGATTGTCTGAGTGTGACTTTTGATGTGCACAACATAGGCTTTCAATATCAGTGTGGACATTGGTGATCAAAGTTCAGAGTGTCTATCTAAATGTGTTCCCAGTGCTTGCGTCACTGGGTTTCTGCATAGCAATACCATTGTCAATGTTCTCATTAACATGGAACTCCACTTTTCAGATGGACAACATTACAACTACACATTTCTACATTTATTTGTACACTATGTGCCTTTATGCTCGCTCATCACATACTATGCTATTACTAATGGTGAACTCAATGATTGCACACAATTTGCAAGAATTAGCAAACTTGGCAAGCCAAAGGCCATATACCTTAACCTGAAATATCAAGAACTACAGTTCAAACAATGAAGTACCAAGCACAGATCCCAGGGATTTGTCAATAGTGACAGCTCTACTGGTTCAGGTTGATTCACCAACTTTTACATGATGTATTCTGTCAATGAGCCAGTTCTTTACCCATCAACTTATATAAGGTTTAATTCCCAACTTGGGGTTTTCTCAATGATACCAGCATGTGTAATTGTGTCAAAATCCTAGGCCAGATCACAATAGGCAGTTTTCACTGTCTTACCTTCATCCAGGCCTATTACATGGAATCCATGTGCTGTGGCAACATCACCAGTCACCTATGGTGTAACCCAGCACATAACCTATCTGATATGGTTGAATACATAGTTCAACATACGCTTCACATGGCCTATGTTCCCATAAAAGGGTGTACATCAACATGCATCCTCCTGAGTTGGGGGGACAGAACCTGATGTATGCAAGTATAGGGACATCCTGACTCTGACTGTAAGGGAGACCAACATGTCATCATGGACCTCTTTTACATGAACACTAGTAATATTCCAGGTGTCTGCAACAGACCTGCATGAGTTGTTACTGCCACATCAGCTCCATTACATTTCATAGATGCCCTCAAAGAGGTCATCAAGGGCATGCATGATGATAACTGCATCATTTTGTGGAAGTTGAACAGGTCACATCATTTGACAAAAATTCACACTGAGATATTCAATAAACATTGAATATGTGGCCATGAACAGCTATTTCACCAATTGGGTAGACCAGTGTATGACATACATGGCATCTCACTATGTTGAAATGTGTGACGTGACATATAACTCAGGTCCAGTAATCAGGCTGGTACATCAGGGGTGTCTGCCAGGCCCTTTCCTGCCCATTATTTAAGTGATGGACATCACAGATGACATGCATATGCTGTGTCCAAACAGCTGCCTGAAGGACTACAGCTTGTGGGCAACCATTGACTCCAGTTGTGATATTAGTATAATACAGAGAGTATCAACGCATACCAGAGACTGCTGCAACAGCTGTGAGAACACCTGCATTGATGAGACACATGGAGAGATTTGTTGAATTAAGAAACAGGCACACTGCCCAAGTATAATGTGGACATCATACCCTATAATCAGACTAATAGGTATGTGACCTGTGTCCTGGGGTAGAGGGTAAGTGGAACATCTGCCAGCATGTGGTCATAGTGCTGACTACTCCATTGAATGTAACACAACTACTGGGTATGTGAAAGACATGCACATCAGAGGCCATAATGATTTCATGATTACCAGCCTTCATCACACCAATAACTGTGAACAATGCACTATTCATCATGTACTACACTAAACATCATCCAGTGATGTGTAACTGAAGTGTTCTACCTAATCACAGTGTGCTGCTACACAGCTTATTGGCCATACCTAGGTATTCTTTCTGGGTAATATACATGACTAATGGTGTGAAACACCAATAAGTTAATAGGTAGGTATTTACTAGGCTAATGACAACAAGGGCCTTTTTAAGCCTAGCTGTGTATCCCAAATCTCTGACAAGTTCTGATACAAGTTTAATACAAGGGCTTGGGAGATGAAACAGTTACAATCAGGGGCCTGGGTGATGAAGAATTTACAGGTCTGCTTGTGCCCAGTATACACATAGGTGCCAAACCAGAGATGAGTTTCCTGTTCCCCATCCAATTGTCCAGGTTGCACTTGAATTGGGTTAGTGAGGAACTCTGCTTCACATGATGGAGAGCTTGTTCCAGAGACAGGGTAGTCTCTGGGATACATTTCTGTCTCTCCAGTAGGTCCTATTTATATCACAGACAAGATTTAAGTCTTTATAATAGGTTATTCTCATGATGTTTCTTTTGTGGATATACAGGAAGTCCATCAGAGTGGGGTCTGACAATGCCCTGTATGCCAGGCATAGATATCTCCTCAAAAGCAGAATACAGGGAATAGGGCCTTGAAGTGGTCTGTATAGGACATTTTACATATGCCCTGTATTATTTTATTTGTTTACTTTATTTATTATTTATTTATTTGTCTTTGTTAACTGGGTTAGACCACTGGGCTGGGGGCACATCTTCAGTGGAGACCTGAGGAGAAAAGCTCCAAAACAGATGATAAGACAACAATAACAAAGTTACATTACAAGTAAAATGCAAACAAAAATACACAGGAACCAAAACATTTATGGCTTTGTGGTAATTAATAGAGAATAATATTCAGTAAAAAGTACAGCTGTGAACTAACAGAGACAGAGCTTGGAAACAAAAAAGAGGATTTGCAAATGGGGCATAAAAATGGAAGAGATTAACATTAGTTAATTAATTAGTAGGTAGACAGGAAGGAAAGGTATTAACTAGAAGTGACAACAAAATAGTTATGAATAGAGAGAGGGGGATGTGAAAACTAAAATTACTTGGGGAAGGCAAGGAAGAGATTAAGTAAAGAAATGCTCAGTGGTGTTGCTAAGGTTCCATAGGACTAGTGATTATAAAGTTACATAAAGTATGGAGGGAAATGTTGTAGTCTGACAACTGGGGTAGGAAAAGTTAGGTAAGGTGGTGACAGGTGAAGGAGGGAAAGTGGCAAGGTAGTTTTTCAATTCTTTTTGGAAAATGAATGAAGATTGGATAGCTCGTATGTCAGTTGGGAGTTTGTTCCAAGTTTGTGATATGGAGCATTTGTAAAGTAATCTGCCAAAAGTTTCATTAGGCCTGTAAGGGTTGGTGGCAATTAGTCAGCACTGCGGAGAGATCTTACAGGTTTGTAAAGGGATAGGAGGATGGACAGGAAGGGACAGTCTACAGGTTAATAAAGTAAGAATGTGCCATCTGTAGCTGTGAAAGTTGGAGTAGCTGAGAGAATTCAAGCCACTAAAGTTGTTTAAGGGTGAGGCAGTTATGGGATTTGCAATGAGATTATAGGCAAATCTGGATATCTAGTTGTAAGTTTGCTCAAGTTTGGTTAAAAGGTTTGCTTGGATATGTGTAAGAATAGGGGGAATGTAGAGTGGGTGGAGGGGAATAGGTTTGGGCAAGTGAAGTCCTTGAAGTGGAGAATAAGGATTGTGTATATCTATACAGTAAAACTAGTTTTTGATTGGTCTTTTTGATGTATTGTTGAATATGGTGGTCAAATTTCAGTTGGTCATCTACTGTAATTCCTTGAAGTTTATTTAGTAAGGGAGTCAGCATGAATGATGGTGTTGTCTAAGGAAGAGAGACTGAAGGACGTTTTGAGATAGGATGTAGATTTTGGAAGGAAAAGAAGTTTAGTTTTCTTTGGGTTAAGGACGAGTTGGTTATCAATGAACCAGCGTTCGATGGTATTAAAAGAGGTTCATGTGAGGGGGGTGAAGATCAGAAGGGATGTCAGAGAAGGTGATAGGAGTAGAATCATTGACGTATTGGATTAGTGATGAGCAGCTGCAGGCAGAGCGAAGATTGTTAGTAAAAATATTGAAGATAAGGGGACCTAGAATGCATCCTTGGGGGACACCTGTTTGGATAGGTAAGAAGGGCGAGTAGGAAGTCTACCATCTAACAGACTGTTTTCTATTGTTAAGATAACTAGAGAACCAGAGAATTGTGGAAGTGGAAAGGTTTAGTTCACTTAGTTTAGAGAGGAGTTTAGGATAGGAGATGGTGTTGAAAGCTTTGGAGAGGTCAAGGAAGAGATGACGCCAGTTTATTATCTCTTGTCTTTGCTCTAGTCTGGGAGAAAGACGGGCTGTGGATGTGCTGTGTTGGGGTCTAAATCCATGTTGAGGGGGTAAGGAGGTTTTCCTTAAGTAGATAGGCAAAAAGTTGTCTATGAATGTATTTGTCTAGAATTTTTGAGAGAGGAGAGGATGACTATTGGTCGGTAATTGGAAGGGTCGGTGGAGTTACCTCCTTTGTGAAGTGAAATTGTATAGAAGGATTTCCAAATTTCAGGGACAGAGGATTCTTTGACAAAACAGTGCCTCTACTTGATAGAGGCACTGGGAACTAATGTCAGGTGGCACAATGCCAGGGCACTTCTATGGGCTAGGCTTGTAAAGGCTCCAGGGCCAGTAGACTAGTACACACATATGAACCTATGATAAAGATTGAGATGGGATAGGCTATAGAATTGTCTGCAAGTTTGAGAAATTGGAGGGTTGATTGTCAAAGGAGGGAGAGCATGGTTTTAGTTTCTGTCAAAGGGGTTTTACATAAGCAGTGGAAACAAGCTTCAGGGAGAAGGCTGACTGGAAGCAGATTGTGGACGGGGTTGGGGTTGTTTTTGGTTGTTGTCTGGGGAGTTAGTTTACAGATAGATTCTATGAAGTGATTGTTTAGTAGAGTGGCGATTTTGAGAGGTATTTTTATTGGGCATTCCAATTGTTGGATATGCCTGGCTAGGTACATAACAAAGGGGACATTGTACTCAAGGATAAGTCTGATGAATGCCTAATACAGTGGAGCAATGACTTCCTTGGGCTTAGATGCCATACCTTTGTTTATAAGTTGCACAACACAGAATGATTTCCTCACTACTGTAGACACATGACTGTCAAAGGTTAAATTACTGTCTATTTGTGTTCCTAGGTCCCAGACTACTGGATCAACTCTAAGGGGTGTGTTGTCAATATGATAGCTAACAGGGGTGGATGACTTTCCAAAGGATACTGTTATGCATTTATTGGCATTTAGTTTTAGTCCATGGCTCTGACACCAGTTGCTTGTCTGTGTCAGCCCTTCCTGGATAACATTTGTGTCAGTGTGGGATTAAATGACAGCTCCTTATTTGCAATCATCTGCAAATTTAGGCAGTCAGAGACCATTGACATTGGCCTTGACTTCAGAGAAGTAAATGCCAAAAAGGAGTAGTCCAAGGACTGATCCCTGAGGGACTCCACTTGTGACTGGCCTCATTGTAGAGCTGGACTGCCCATTTCTAACTTCCTGGATCCTGTCTGTGATCCAGTTGGCTATTCACCTGGTGACATACGGGTTTGCACCTAACCTCTTGAGTTTGTCAACAATGCCAAAGTGGGGTATTGTGTCAAATGTCTTGGCCATGTCAAGGCAGGCCATGTGAATCATTTTGCCCTCATCCATTGCTTTGGTGACCCTCTCAAAGAAGTCCACCAAGTTGAGTAGGCATTACCTTCCCTTGCCAAAACCAAACTGGGCTGAGTCCAGTGTCTGGAGGTTTACTATATCAATATTGATAATTTCCATGATAATTCTTTCCATGGTTTTACATATAAGACTAGTGAGACTTATAGTTCTGTAGTGTCTAGGGTATGTAGATGGCCCATCTTTATGCAGGGTATGACTGTTGCTGTTCTCCACTCATGAAGCATGAAGAATGTTTGGAGGCTACAGTTAAATAGCAATTCCAGAGGGCCTGACAGGTCATGTTTCTTGCTATTTAGAAGGCATCCTTTGATATTGTCTGAGCCTACTGATGCAGTGCGGATTAGACCCTAGATATATGCCATGCACACAAGGCAATTAGCCTGTATTGCCCATACTGTCACATACAGGTATAACAATGTCCCTCCTAACACCTTCTGCAGATATTACAGTATCAAGACAGTGTGAGTGGTTACCCTCATAGAGTGTGGATGTATCATAATAGCTGTCAAGTGTGTGTGTGCAGGCTCATCTGTTATCACTCCACATCACATATGTTATGTCACAGGCATGAGATTAATGGTAGTATTATTCTGATATTGTCCACGATTGTGTTTGGTTCTTGTAATGTTTGCTATGATCCTTTACCTGTGAACACCTTGCTGGAGACCTCTGCTGAGAGTACACTCATATTCACGTATAACAGTTTGCACAGCTTCCCAATATGACCCCTACCCCAATTGGATGTCAGATCCCTGATAGATGTCCTCTGCATTATTCATGCAAGGATGCTTATCTCACACATACATCATCCCCACTGTTATGTGTCACAGACAACAAATTTTCACTGGACAGTCCATACTGTAGCATATGGTTATGTGATTGGTCTTGCTGCTACAACCATCTTCCATTGACATGGCCTCCTCTGCTGTACATGCAGGAGTTTCATCTGTACTCATTCCCTTTGTTCATTCTTACAATTTATCTGCGTGTCCCTATTCAATACACACACTTCCCGAGTGTTTATTTTACATGACATTCCCATGTCCTGTTACAGATCATTAATATAGCTTCAGTACAGTATGCCAGGAATGGGATATCACAATACTCTACACTTTTCTGTACTGTGTTTGGACCATATACTTCACATTCATACCTCACAACTGTCCAGATATTCCCAGGATGTTTGGATGTTTTCCTTATCAAATGTGTGGCTTTCTGCCATATCACTTAAATTATCTCTGGACTGCTATGGCTCAATAATCCATACATTTGACTGCATACCTCTCAACTGTCCTGATCTGTGCAGAATGTGAAGTTTTGTCTCATGTTTGTGATCTTTTCCTCATAACATTTTTTTCCTGGAAAATCATTGGCATGTCATTGCAGACTGTAGTCAGAAACTGATGACTGATATTTTAGTTTCAAACTTCATGCTCTTCAGAAAGTTCATGCTAATGTGCAACCTATATATTCTATCAACATCCTAAGTTTGGAAGTGCAATGTTAAACATCTATACATACTTCTGGCCCTTTATTCCCTCATTTTTATGGCTTGTTCAAATTTCTCACTCTAAGAGGTTGAGAGTGTTACTAACACATTCCTATATGACATCTACGACAAATATATCCCGATTACTGGTTATTTGTCCTCTCATTAATTTGGCCTCTGTGGAGCTGTGTTGCACTAATAGAATGACAGCTATTTGTAAAGGCTTGGTTGGTGATCATTGTCGCATTCCATGCAAATCTGCACATTGTTGGTGCTCTTCCCTACACAAAATTGCTATCCACATTCACTTACAAGGTTTCGCAGACAGCAACACTGTTGCAAGCCATGAAACCTAGCTCAGGCATGCTGCTCCTCATTAATATGCATTGCATGCTGATGGACACCATGCACCATCGTACTAACACATAAACTTCACGTAAGCTCTGCGCAAAGCCTACACAGAGTTTTTTGAATCTCCAGATAAACTACTTTTAGTGAATCACTAAAACAAATAGGAGATCTTTGGATACAAATTTATGTAAAATAGTTATTCATATAACTCTTACATGACAGTAGTCAAGACCAGGTCAAGGAAGGAACCAGGACAGAGGAAATTATTTAGTAAAGTTGGAGATAGGATAGGTTTAATTAGAGGAGAAACCTGATGCATTTAGTTTTGTAAGTGGCTTAAGCGATTTATATTGAGTCGCTACTAATATAAAGATTATCTTCGTGATGCATGAAATTACTGAAAAAGGCAGAGAATTAAAGTGTTTAGGGGATGATGTAGAGGTATGGTAAGACAAAAACTATTTATGAGGTTTCCTAAGGAAAATGTTGTGATGGTGCACTTTGGATCAATGTCTGTGCAAGATGAGGAAAGTGAAATTGCTGTGGTTTGGAGAGTCTTTTAATTAGGATTGCTACTCCCCTTAATTTTTGTCCTGACCAGTCATTTCTGTAGCTAGAGTAAGTTCTCTTTAGTAACTCAATTAGTTAAGCATCAGAAACAGAAAAAATATTAGAAGTTTACTGAATGAACCAAACATCTAACGTATCAGTTTAACTTAATTTTGGGGAAGGAGAGGGAGAAGAGAGTATTAGATGAGGATTATGTTTATTCTTACCAAAGATTTGAAGTTGGAGAGTTAAAGAATAAACTTAGGTTAATATGTTAGTAAGTTTTAAAGGCAGGTAATGGTAACACTTAAAGGTAAAGAGGAATTAAGGGTGATAATGGGTAGCAATGTTTCTTAAGGTTAAGAGGAAACTTTGTAAGGAGTATATAGGAATGTGGAAGTATGGAGGGATGGAAACTTCCATGGTATGGAACCTGATGGTGATGTCATACATATTTATGGGCCATTCAGAGCCAGTTCATTCAAAACTGAAATAAACAGAAAAATAAATAATCAAGTAAAGTAAGTAACTTAATAAATAAAATGTATGTTGTGCATCTAAAGTCAATGCAACTGTGGATGTGTAGATTTTGAGAACAGGGGAGACAAGAAGGGAGGTAATAATACAATACAGAGGGCAGGAAAGAGAGAAAGGACAGGAGAAAGTATGTAATCATACTAAGAATGAATGAGGAAAAGGGAGGTGGTGAAAGACAAAGAGATATGTGGGAGGACACAATTGTTAGGACAAGTAAGGGAGACAGTGTGGTATGATAGTGAAAAATAGACTTAGAGTGAAATCATAGCTCTTAAAACCTTCCTCTAATGTGCTACAACCAATGCTGGTAATGCTCCTCAGAGTATCAGTACGTTTAGAATGTCTAAAGAATTAGAAGAAGACAAAAAAGAAGTATGTGATAGAGCATAAGTATAACGGGGGGATGAATGAGAAGTAAAGAAAGGCTTACTGCAAGAAGTGAGTCTGGAAAACAGGTAGCAGTAGCGGTGGTGAGATGAAAGTGTGTATGCTCATGTGTGTGATTCCATGTGGGAACATATGCAGTGGGATGCATGCTCTTAGGTGAGTATGTGTGCGCATGACTGTGTGACTGCCTCTGTGGTTCATAAGTTAAGTTCAAATACAGTGTTAAGGCCAAATGGACATCACAGAACACTGATTCCTGATGAAATGGTTTATGCACTCTGTCACCAGCCGCAAGATCTAACTTTCTTTTAAAAATGTCAAAATGTTCAGACTATTATATAGATATGGCTGTATTAATCCAAAGCTTTTCATTTTAACAGTTATATATGAATGTCATACCCCGGGACTCCACAGTTTTATCACAAAATTCATATTATCCTGTCTATGTATTTTTATATACCTCTAAACTTCATTATTGAACATAGTCTGTAAAACATGATCATGACATATTTTATAAGCTAATATCAACTTTCCATGTATGTATCTATAACAAAATGAAAACAAGTTCAAATGTTTATATCTAGTCCCATGTTCTATAATCCTTAGTGATGCAATTCTTTTTGTAAAATTTCTTTCCACTACTTTTAAAATAGTTAATTGTCCTTCAATGTATATACACAGACCCCGGGATTCAATAAAGTGACATCTCTTTGTCAGAATAGTGTAGCAGCTGTTGAGCGATCCAGTAAACTAGGCTTTTGGCGTGCATGAGCCTGCCAACACTATTCTGACATGGACACCACTGTATAATGCTAATTACCTCATTTGCTGGTGAAAAACATGCAAATGAGGTGAATTAGCACTTCAGTAAACAGACAGGCATCTGTGCCAGAACAGTGTGAGGTACAGAAATGTATTTGGCTACTAACGGAGTACATTTCTGCAAAAATCAGAATGGAGACATGACAGCTCAAAGTAAAGCATGTATTATGACTATTAAGCCTGCCAGTAGGCAAAACTATGACCATTGGCGTGGAGAGCAGTTACAAAATTATAAAAATCAAAGTTTATTTTGGCCAATTTCGGCCGGTTAAGTGTAGCACAGTGGCAAGCAAACAAGATCATGCAGAAAATTAAAAAAAAATGTGAAAAGACAGTTTTAAGGGAAATCGGCATTTTGCCATTATAGTGGGTAGCATGCAGAACCAAAACAATAACAAGTAACACTGGTTGCTAAGGAGATAACAAGGAACTAAGACAGTGAGGTATGCAAATGAGCAAAATTTACTGAACAGCAAAATGGGAGAACATGGTCTGGATGCACCTAACAGTGTAGGAGCTAAAATGTGATTGTGTAAGCAGAAGAAGCAGCTGACATGAAAAGGGTGTGTGTCATGCTTGGTGTAAGCACATTGGAGCTCCATGGCTTCCATTTGAGCTTAGCTAAACACAGATAGGTAAGGGTGTGTGTCTGAGGCTGTATGTGCACTATTCCATGAAATGAAGAGCATGTTCATGTCCAGGGGGGGGGGGGGGGCATTCCTGCTTAAAAGTGTTTACTTTAGCTAAACAGGTTTGTGCAGCATGCACCAGGTCTTAAACAAAGCAAAACAAACAAAAAAAAAACCCTGGAAATAGCAGAACTGCTTACATTTGGACAGCTGGTATGCGCAGTGCACCTCAGGGCTTAAAAGGGGTGGAAATAGGAAGGGAAAAATGGGAAATAGCAGAATAAAAGCAATCAAGTACAAATAATATAGCTGGCAGGTAGAATGTATCATAGTCAGCAAATCACACAGGCAGCATCTGGAGCACAGCACTATAAACTATGCAAACACCTTTCAGTCTGGTTTATCCTACAAACTCTGCACTATAGGTATACACACTCAGGGAATTTTAACTGTCAAAACTAACAAAATGTTAGGGGCTGCTGTCCCTTTGATACATCAGTATGTGCTAGAGGTGTGAAGGATAATGCTGACAACCACCCCAGACTGAGGAGGAGGAGAAGAGTGTTCAGACCCAGGGTAACCTACCAGGGGCTACGTGATCTTGAGATAGTAGAGTGCTACAGGGTGGACAGGGACATACTTATGCAACTCAATGAACTGTGCCGGCCTCTCCTTAGACCCAGAACCAATGGAGGGGAGACCATACCAGTGGATACCAAGGTATGTGTAGCCTTAATAATACAAGCTACAGATACTTTCCAAAGACCTACTGGCGACATCATGGGGATCTCACAGGCATCTGCATCCAGGATACTCCACCAGTTCCTGGATGCCATGCTACCACATGCTGGTGAGCACATTTACTTCCCCAGCACCCATGAGGAGATGATCACCAATATGCATCTCTTCCACTGTGTAACAGACTATCTGGAGGTACTGGATGCCATGGACTGCACGCACATCCACTTCAAAGCACCACCCAGTGAACAGGGTAGGGTCTATGTAAATGGCAAGGGCTTTCACTCCAACTGCCAGGTCATGCGCAATGCGCAAGGCATTATCATTAGTGTGTGTGCTGGCAGCTCTGGAAGCTATCACAACACCCACATCTGGCATTCCTCACAGCTTACCAGGGATTTGCCAGTGGGGACATCCCATATGGCCATCTACTGGGGGATGCTGGCTATGCACTGGAGCCGTGAATAATGACATCCATCAGAAATGTACAAACACCCACACACGAATGCCATAATAAGACACAGGAACAATCCAGAATCCTTATAGAGCATGTGTTTGGGATGCTCAAGTCACGGTTCCAATGGTGGTGCCCTGCAGTATTCTCCAGTCACATGAGCACACATGTTCTTAGTATTTGTCATACTACACAACATGTTCCTGTGGAAACAGCTGCAGCAGGAACAACATGGGGAAGGGTCACACAGTCCCCCACCATTGCCAAGGTCCCCACAGGCACAGAAGGACCTGGAGGAGGAACCTCCTGAGCCTGTTCCTGAAGGCAGATGGAAGCATCCCAGTATTCCCTGGCCTTGGCAAAGAAGCAATGCATAGTACACATATTGACACTGTAGGGACCCAGAGACTGACACCTCTCTCTCTAACTCGCACACACAGTAAAATGGATGCTACACACATCACACTACCTGTATCTTACCATGTATAGGTAGTGTACTGCATGCATCAGCCCTCACGCACCATCCTCACAACTGCCGCAGGCACAAGGTAAGTCAGTCTTCTTAATAATAAATTAATGGAATAGTATGTTCAGGTAGCATATCTATGGTATCACTGCATCCATGCAAGGGAATGGAGTTGCCTACTGGGATAGCAGCAGACAACTGACAGCTATGTGGAACATCAGGAAATGTTTGTCCAATACTGGCTTCCCCACACTATGCAGTATTATCCAAGGTGACAAATCCCACTGCAGTATATGTGGTAGGCCAACTAATGGGGGGGGGGGTCATAGGTCACATACATGAAAGTCAATGTGGAGGTCCCATACTCACCCAGCAAGTCATCCATAGAAACCCATAAAGGAATGTCTGGTAAAGGCCCATAAATGGCAACAATGATGAAATACCCCCTACAGATTTACACAGTGATATCACAGCAGGCCTTGCAGTTGCAGTAAGACTCTGAAGGATAAGAAGTCTGAAACTTAAATGTATGCCATTACAATCTAACCTGTGGTCTTTAGTGATATACCTCTATCCTCCAAGACAGGGCACAATACTATGCTAAGTGGAACCAAAATGTAAAGCAAATATCAGCACAGTCTGTGCAAATGTGTACAGTTGACAGGTGTGCCCCCCCCCCACAGCCATATTCCCATAGAAATGCAGTAACATGTAACTTTGTAGGGTAATAGCAGCAGAGCACACATTGCCAGGGCTGTCCCAATCAACATGATAACTTGTTGCATGTCCACAATATGCAGGGGTCAATGAGCTATGTATATGAGTGGTTAATACTGTCAGGATGTGCCCAGCACTTACTCCCAGCTGTTGTGTCTTAGTGGCCTAGGTACAGTACTGTGTTTGACAGGGCCATGTTCCAATAACTGCAGTGCCAACTATTTTGCATGTCAGCTACACCTATGGTAGGAGTTGTACACACTATCCAGATGTCCATATCTGTTACTCATGGAAAGTTGGACAGGTCATGGACGGTGAGCCACACATATGGACAGTACACAGCTCAGAGTAACCTACACAGTGCCTACCATACCTCTCAACTAGGCAAGCCTTTTGCAGAATGTCCAGAGGTTTGCATCATATTTGTGGTCTCTTCATCATGAAATAGTGGTTGTCTGGCAAATCAATGGTAAATCACAAAAGACTAAACTCTGAAAAAAATTACAGATTGTAGTGTCTCAGACTTCAAACCCTATAGGAAAATGCATGCTAATGCAACATCTGTTATTGTATCACCTTTCTAGGTTTGTAAGGCCAATAGTTAAAATTGTCCCTATATTTAGGCCTTTGTCCCCCAATTACTTATGGCTTTGTCCAGATGTCTGGCTCTCAGAAGTTGAGAGGTATGGTGCCTAGTACCACAGCAGGTACTTGAAGGTCTGTGTACTGCCAGGTCATAAAAGGCTGCCACCTTTCTGTGTCGGCATTGACAAAACGTGTTACTGGCCAACAGCCATACCCCTGGAATAGCAAGTTGTCACAGAAGGAGCACAAGTATGCCTTGTATATCTGTTCTGCATGTCCTAACATTGCATTTGCCTGCCAACTATTTGCAAAACAAGAAAACATCATGTCAGAACATCAGTGGCAGAGAGTGGAGAAGCAGACGCCACACTCATGACAGAAAGCAAGTGAATACCAAACTAGACCCCCAACTGTCTATGTTTAGCAGAACAGCATCAACACACTGTCCCTGTGTGTGGGCCTTCATCTGACTGTCATATATGTGCCTGTCCAGATGTCAGAGTATGTGATGGTTTGACAGCTAGGCGAACATGTAGCTGCAAAATAACATAGTAACATAATAAACTGTCTGAGGACCACAGCAGATGTAATGGTGCAATGATGGACAACCTGCCAAATAGGTACGCTCAGGAATCATGTTCCAAAGCATGGTGAGTGTCCGGTTCAGGAATGTATCCCTCAAGCACGTCCCACTCATCTTTGCATTTGGATGCATATCCTTGAGCATGTTGCTCTCAGTGGCCTTTGCTTATGTTGCTTATGTGGAGTATATCCATCAATATTGTTGTGGACATGGGCCTTGTATGTTCAGCAGAGGTCACCTCTTGAGTATGCAGTATGCAAATGTGTACAGTTGTGGTTTCTGTAGTTGTGCTGCATACGTCATCCTGCAGAGGTCAATAATGCCCATGTTGTGGTATTTAAAGCTGTTGCTGTTCCATAAGGTACACACCAAAAGGGGTGTTGTACCCTTGAACGTGTTTCATACATCAGGAGTATAGAGGTACAATGGGTGCCTTTGTTCCAACTACAAACAGATTAGGGTGGCCACGTAGAAGGATATCCACACCACATTGGCAATATGGTCATCAAAGGAGTGGGTGCTATATACGTGTGTACTAAGATCCCGTATAATGTCTCATGTATGTAGCGGACTACCACCTATGTGATAGTCAGTGGGTGATTGGTGTCATCCAAAGGGGATGTCTATGCACCTTATGTCATGCAGCTTGAGGCCATGTTATCGACACCAGGTATCCGTCACAGTGACACCCTTATGGAGGGTGTCTGTATCAGCTGGTGAATCAATCATGGCTCCTTGTTTGCAGTCATCTGGAAACCTATTCAGGGAAAGTCCCTCTGTGCTAGCCTGTACCTCAGGGAAGCATACACCGAACATGAGGGGCCCTATGACCGAGGACTGGGGTACGGCAATTGTAACTGAATTAGAGTAGGTACTACAGTATGCTACCCTCACTGTGTGGGTCCTGTCTGTGAGCCACTATGCATAACATCCCGAGACGTAGGGGCCGGCGTGCTGGTGGATGTGTATGTTGTCAATACCAGAATGGAGAATGGAGCTGAAAGGTAATGAGAGGACAAGGCAGGCTGTGTGGACCTCCTTACCATCATCTACTACCTTGGTAACTGTATCAAAGGAGTCCACCAGGTGTAGGAGCCATGTTCTGGCCCTAACAAATCCAACCTGGGTGGTATCAAAGGTTTGGGGCCCACCAATGTCTTGTGAATGACTTCCATGATGATGTGCCCCACAGCCTTGCAGAACAGTCCCGCCAGGTGTATAGAGCAATAGTCCCTCTGGTCCATTGTGGCACCACCTGTGTGGAGTGTGATAACTGTTGCTGTGCACCATTCAGGGGCCACAATGCCTGATACAAGGCTATTAGTGAATTTGGTGGCCAAGTGGGGAGCCATGTCATTCTGAGGTTAGTGTAAATTGCAGCCTGGGATGTTGGACGGTCACATGGAGTCTGTGTTCCAGGTCTTACAGAGTGCAGGTTTGAATTGCGTAGTTGTGACCACAGGGACTCTGCACTGTTCCCGTATAGATTTGGGCCCTGTAGGGGGTGAGAGGTCTGTAAAGTTATCATTGAACCTATCTGCCAGGATTTTGCCAATATCAGTCAGTTCTGTAATGTTACTGCCTAACTGTCATATGTCAGAGCAGCTGTGGGTATTGCCATCAAGAGTACTGACATACCTCCATAAAGCTTTGTGGTAGTCCTTGGAATGTGTTGCAGTAATGTTTACGTAGCTAGCTTTGGTGGATGTGATAAGGGATCCCGGATTCCTACTGAGGCTGATCAGGAAGCTACCCCAGCCATGGGGTTGTACTCGACTTTGCAACAGCCTCCTCCCTTTGTTGTACATTATGTCCATGGAACTGGACCCCCAGAGTGCCATCCGTTATCAGGTGGGTACCATCATGGCTCTGTTTGGGATAGCATGATCCATGCAGTTGTGTAAGTGCTAATGAAGTGCAGTTGTGTATGTTTCAGTGTTTGTAACTATATTGTCCATCTACACAGGTGGCATGACGTTTACTACTGCTGTCATAAGAAGTCTGAAGTTGGCCTTGTAGAAATTTTGTATTGTGTATTCCGTGAAGGGTGTGCTGCTGGGATGTGGATAACAAGGGTGATTACCATACGTTCGGATACGACCGAGGGGATAACCCCAGGTGTGGAACACCAGACACATGTTGGTAATGTCCATGTCCAGGATATTGTTGGCCTTGGTGGTGGTGTGTATAGGTTGATCCAGCCGATTGCAGGTTATGAATCCCAGAAACTGTTTGCCTACTGTGATGGTACATGAGTAGGTATCCCAGTTAAGTGTGGGGTAGTGTCAGTCTCACATCAGTAGTTCCTGTCTAAACCCTACTGTCCATTACACCAAGAAATGAGGGCCGTTAACCATGGGGTATGGTGTGGAATCCGTAGCAAGTTACACTGTGTATAGCAGTTCTGGCCACAGTTAGTTGCACGTGGATTACCTCTGATGCATTGTGCTAAGCAACCAGCCTGGAGGTGTGTACATCCTTGTGAAATATGGACACACCTCCACCGTGGGTGTTCCGGTCCTGGTACATGACTGAAAGGCGTGGTCTGCATATAACCTGTCAGTGCAGGGGTGCTCTCTGGAGCCTAGAAGCAGGTCCCAGTCACTGCAGAGATAACGAAGTGGTCCATTATAAGGAGTGCCACGCCTGACTGCATTACAGATGAAGATGTCAAGCACTGAGTAACATTACCCTCAGGTTTGCTTGCCTGTTCCTGTTTGGGTGGTGAATATGTAATTGGAAATGTGTCCAAGACAGGCAGAATAGGAGCAGCAAGAGCCTTAGATGTTATCCGTAATCCCAGGGCCGACAGGTGCAGGTCATCTGTGCCACAGCATCGTGTTTTGTCGACCATGTCATTCAAAGCAGACAGATACCGGATGCCTGTGGAATGACAGCAGAAGCATAGGCAAGTGCTGAGGTGAAACATTCAGTTGTTGTACAGTGGTATCAGTCTGGATGAATGCAGAATGCTTCTCAGGGCATGGGCGATACCTTCCTGGGCTACAAGATCGGAGAGCTATTGCATGTCCCTGTACATGTAGTCCAGGACGTTACATCTCAGGGCATTCACACTAACATGGAGAATGACAGTCAAATTGTACCTGGTGAGGAGTGGCATGAGTGCATAGGTTATGTTGCGGATCCTGTTACCCGACAGCCAGATGAAAGCGACTATTGCCTTGTGTAGCCTGCTGAGTGGGACATCAGTGTGACTGCCTACAAAGTCACCTATGACTAGTGTGTTGGGTATGTTATAACACCCTATTGGCTGTAGTTGATGGTCACACATGAATCTGTGGGCTATAAGTAATTGGTGTTGTGTTTGGTGATGGGGGCTGCCTCTGTTGCCTACACAGAGTATGGAGAATCTCCGCAAATGTCATAGTCTTACTATGTGTGGCCTGTGGTGGTGGAGGTCTAGTGATGACAGTACGGATGATTTCACCCTGCATAGCATACCTGTGGCAGGTCATAGGACATCATCACCCATACTGTGTTCCACCTACACTGAGTATACTAGATGTACCTACGTATGTCACAAGAGTGTTCTACCAGTGGCCTGTTGACAGAAGCAACACTACCAAATGTGTCTGAGAGACATGTGCATACCACAGTAGTGGCAGCTACAGTAAAACAGGGTTAATGTTTTGTACTCCCCCCTCATTGTAGCCCATACCACACAGACAAATGGGAGGCATCTGCATATGTAAGGATGTGAATGGCCATGACCTAGGAACAATAGCTGTCTCAGTGTTGTGGACAACATACAGAATGGGCATTGTGGGTGAGGTGCGGGACATATGTGCACAATCTGACAGCTGCTTATTGCATTGTCACCGCTAGGTTAATAACCCTGTACCCATTACGTATCACCTAGGCAGCGGTCAACATTATGGACACTGTGTGTAAGGGATGGTGCTGTGGAGTTTACCTCCCTTAGCTGGTGACGTCTCCAGGCATATTAGGCAGTTATACGAGGCAACCCAAGTCATGACAGGGTGCCATCCATGAGCATGGAGATCATTGGACAGCCATACTCAGCACTCAGGTGACCAATATCGGCTCACATATCACCTTTAAGGGTTATTGGCCATGCGTGGATGGGCAACACCAGCCTACACAATCCTCACCTCCACTATGCAGCATGCTGGCTACCCTGCATAAAGACATGTGCAACACTGTGATGTTGGACATGCTACACGTACATATCCTGATCTGAAAGACATACGTCATGGACAGCTACCTGCCTACTACAAGGATCGCCACATGCTGGACAGATCCCTGTGCCATACATGTTACATACTCCTGCCATACCATGCAATCCTGTCCATCAAAGCTGCACATGTCATGTCTGTCATACATGGTGTGATGACTGCATGGTAGATGTATCATTAACTGTCTGGATCTGTAATGTGGCACTGATGCACCTGGCGGCAGAAACATGGCTGTTGGATACAGTTAGAAAATGTCACATCCTATGGCCATATATGGCCCAGGGCATACACACCACTGCATGACGTTGTCCGTACATGCTATAGTTGATAACCATCCCTGCGAATACCATCTGGCTAGCCATGGTCCCATGTGTATCACATGTGCAACACAGGTGATATGTGGCAGGATGTTGAACTGCTGTACAGTGCCGTGTAGATGTATATGGCAAAACACATGCATGTAAAGGTTCCCTTGCACATGTCTGCATTGTCACTGCTCATGTCCATTAAGGCAGTTTATGTGTTGATATGTGACATATACACAGCATCAAGGTCAACAGCATTACTGTGGGCACATCCAGGCATGTGCTGATAGGTAAGAACACCAGTACAGGCAAACAGACATGCCCACATCAAGACAGCATTCACATGGAGTATGAGCAATGTAATGAGGTGATACACATATATGGTGACAATATCCAATGCACAACGGGTGTTACATGTGTGTGACATTATCAAAGATAACTGTTCATATGTACTAGATTTAATACACATGTATGTGCAGCTGTAACCCTGTGTATCTGAGATACTGTGACCTGTCTCCATCATTATGTCTTCCAGATAATGCCTCAATCACGCCTGCCAGCATATAGCTGCTTGGAGGATGATGTCCTCATACCGTACCTCCATGATAACGATGAGGTATTGTTCAGCCATGTGCCACAGCATGCCCAGCAGCGTGACAACCTGTGGCAGGAACTTCGCAGGAGGGTTAATGATGTGGGTGGCCATAACAGCACCTACCAGCAGGTGCGCAGACACTGCACCGACCTGATCCGACATGCGAAACAGCGTGCCAATGCAATCGCCAGGAACAAGGTAGAGCAGGTGGTGGGCCACCAACCCAGCCCCCACTCACACCTAACAAGGAGCTACTGGCCAGCCTGGGGACCCCATCAGAACAGCATCCACAAACACTAGCTGCCATCGTGGAGGTGGGTGTCTCCCAACCACCGAGCCTGGAGTTGCCTGGTAAGTCACTACTGCACATATAACTATTATATCCCATGTAGTTGCATGTGTCACTGTACAATATGCAATGTAACATCATATGCAAGGTATGTTTACACACATGCCGCATACTATAGTATGCTACCCTGTGTATGCACACATGTGCATACATCTTACTATATGCTATTGTACAGGCGAACATGTTAACTTGCACAGTGCACCCTGTAGCTGTCATACAGTCATGGATAATGATCAAACTGCTGTCACCCCTATACAGGTACCTCTGGCATGCTGCACAGACAGCAGTCCATTGCAGGTGAGACAGTTATCAGTATCAGGCATGTTAATCCACAGATCTATTTGCCATGTGGCCAGTTAACACATGTACACAGAATGTATGGTCCAGTCATGATATACAGGTCGCATCTGTCATCAATCACACTGGCTACCCATGTGCAATATATACAAACTAAATGAAACACCAACATGAAACCACAGTATCTGTCATTGCTAGATGTGTGGACAGCTGTGCATACAACAGTGGAGGTGTTGCTCAATGTAGGAATATGTACTATACATTGGAACAACACATGTGTGGTACATAAACAGTACCACACAGTGAGCTGGGATATGGCCAGTCCACAGGATTCACCATTGTGGAATATGCCACTGCAATGGGTGCACACATTGTGATGTGCCATCTGACATGTCTCAGACATGTAGTGGTCCGTCCGCAACGTTGTCTCACTATCCCATAAAACATACCCCACATACCAAACATACAACCCTTTGTCTGCATAACCATGTAGACAGTGAAGTATCTGACATCTATGGGTGTATGTCATATGGGACAACACAGACATGTGAGATAGACGGCCATCACAAACATTTGGCCAACACATGTTCACACATGGCCATGGAGGATGGCCAGAGACATGTAGCAACACACAGTAGATGTGATGTGTGTACACCTTGTTGCACATTGTCCACACATGGTCCAACTATAGCCTTTTTTGAATGGTTATATAGTAGATGTGGAACACTGGACATACCAAAAGCCTGTGCACAGTTTGTGGAGGTGTCACTTAATTCGACCACATAAGATGTGTTGAACATCATGACTGTGTCACACCATGACAGTAGTCACCTGTACAGCTTCCACATATATAGACACCACATCAGGCCACAGATACTGTACATTTCCCTTGCTGCTGTTGGACATCGCTGTCAGTCGTGTACCTCATGTGTGGTACATAAATGTCATGTGGGACATGGTGTATTGACAAGTCTGCCATGTGTGGACATGGTTGCAAGGCAGCTAAGACATTTTAGCAGTTGTGCAGGTGTGTCATCCATAAGTCTTCCAGTGACCTGTCACATGACACAGCATGGTGTAGTGTGTATACACCTCAGCGACGTGGGTCACAATCCACAGTATTTATGTAATGTGTATGTACGCAGTCATGGCTATGCACTGTCTGTGTATTCCACACTGTATAACAATATAGACGCCACATGATGCCATGCAATGGCACTGTGTCTGTACTTCACATTGTATAGTAATGTAGATGCCCCATACTACCCTTCAATGCACATGCACATCTGCTAAAAGTGCGTTCTATCTGTAGGGCATATAGACAACACTGCAATGTGACACCCATCACACCACTGTGCATGTGTCAGGACACCATTTTGTCAAACATGTATGCATGTCAATGCACATGTCAGCAGAGTACATGTCATACCACATGTTAATGTCAAGGTCACATCAGCCATGTGTACTGTTAACCTGTGCTGGTCCACATGGTGTATCACAGGGATGCATGCTTACTACCATTGTGTGAAATGCATGGCATCTGATATGACACCTGCTTGCTGTTGTGTGCAACCCAGGGATGTATGCTAACTACCACTATTAATGTCTGAGCTGCATGTCGTCTGCTGTATCACATGCATGCTGCATGCCTTCTGTCAAATCATATGCATGGTCTGTGTGTGTCTCTGTGTGTGTTTCTGTGTGTGTCTGTGTGTGTCTGTCTGTGTGTGTGTCTGTGTGTCTGTGTGTGTGTGTCTCTGTGTGTCTGTGTGTGTCTGTGTGTGCGTGTCTGTGTGTGTCTGTGTGTGTGTGTCTGTGTGTGTCTGCGTGTCTCTGTTGTAATGTAGATTCTTTGTTTGCATTCACAGGTGATGTAGGTGCGTTACCCTCCTGTGGTCCATCTGATGTTAGTGTCCCCACATACTCTAGCAGTGATGAACATATGCTTGATGTACAGGCAGGGTTGTCAGGGGCTGAATCTGTGTCAATGGTTGCCATCCCACCTATATCCCCCTCTTCCCCGCACACAGTTCTCATGCCAACACATACCCCATCACCAGTGGCCATAGAGGAAGGATAGTCAGCGTGTGTTAGCATGGAACAGGAATGTGTGGTGGCTACAGAAGGTGTGTCCTCACACCATGGTGTCAGTGAAATGACTGCAGATGTGCCACACAGGCATGTAGCCAGTGCTGCTCATAGGAGGACCTCTGGCAGACATGCACCTGCAGGACAGAGCGCAGCAGCTGGTGTCACCAGACGCATGTTTCAGACTGTAATGGCGGCACAGGCACGTGCTGGATGGCAGAACAGAGAAAGGCAGAGGCTTCAGAGGGCTGCCATCTGTACTTTAAATGACAACATCCAGGCACTGGCAAATGCTCAACAGCAGATTGCTGACGTTTTGGACAGGCGATTGGGTGACATGGTTGGAATCCTTGACCATGGCATGGCAATCCATGAGCATGAGCTGTCTGTGCTGGAACATCTGGTAGGAGTGAGGCGTAGGCCACGTGGATGTAGACTAGCTACACCACCTGGTGGAGGTCTACGTGAATGAGCTACCTTCCATGCCCACTGCCATAGTGCCGGTAGCAGTAGCAGTGCAGCTGGTGCTGCTCTGTCCACACCAGGACACAGCAGGCCACGTGGACGTGGCCCTGGACATTCCCAGCGGGGACACAGTTCCAGTGGACATGTGTCATCGGACAGTAGCCAATCTGTACCTCTGCCTGGTAGTGCCCGTGCAACCCCTGGCAGGCACAGGTCACGTGGCCGTGGCTGGACACAGTGAGCTGTACATCCTGGTCAGTACAATCTGGAGCTGTCAATAATACCCCTGTGTAGGCCGCACACATGGCAGAACTGTGTGCACACATACACGCACACAGCAGAAACATCTGTAGAGCACCGCAACCCACATGCATAACAACCACTCATGTCCAATTAGATTAATGGCCCTAACCCACACACATGATGTCATCCACTGGTGCAGCCTTGGCCCCTGGCAAACATTATCACCCTGTGCATATGATGATGCCTGTGCCGCATTCCTGACTTCCACACCATCGGTGCAGGGACATGCTCATATGGTCTGATGCACAGGGTGAACAGAATAGTGAGATAAGTGTATATTACATTTGTTGTGTACTGTTGACACACAGCACACATACCATGTAGTACAGGTCTAGAATGCATTGTTACACATTCACAGTATCTTGGTAACACTAACAGCATGTTGGTAATTATGCCCTGCTTCTCTCCATAAGGTCTAATTGCATGTGCCATCACGTAACAGTGTTTGCAGTTAGAATGCATTGTTTTATGTTCACAATATGTGTCTTGGTAACAACAGTAACAGCATGTTGGTAATGATGCCCTGCTTCCCTACTTGAGGTGTAATCGCATGTGCCAATAAGTACCAGTGTTTGCAGTGTCCCATGTGTAAATGTGGAGTAGTCACAGGCATGTATGGAAATACCAGCATGCTATACGTAGCCTCAACCTCACTGTTAGACAGGCTAACATTCCACAGATGTCCACACATCTACTGATCCAGAAGCATGTGAGCTGTGTACTAGCCTACAGTGGCTAGAGACGTGACATCCATACCGGGTCACATCATAGGTACAGTGACATGGTGAGGGAGGTTTATATAGCGGTCTAGCTGATGTCAAGGGTAGAGGCCAGTTGATAGCATGAGGCCTCACTGTGTAGCAGTAATACACTTTCACATTACAGGTTGAGAACACACACACACACATACACAGACACACACAGTAACACGCCCACACTCACGGGGTCAATGACACTATAACGCACACTTGATAGTGTTGAGGTGGGGACCCCTGCCTATGTGGTGATCACCATCACAGTACTGTGCACCCACATGACGCGACACAGAGAATGAACATTTACAGGTAGGCAGTAATGCCAGAGAATGACGGCATCAACAGGGTAGTAGATAGCATCAACATGAGGGGTTAGGGATCCTATCTGTTCTGCATGGTAGAATACACCCTCACACTATGCACCAGACAGACATACATACGTACATCACACACACTGTGGAGTCCACAAATGTCATTCACATACAGATAGCTAACATGTGTGTGATACACACACCACCCCTGCCTATGGCTTGCTTTCTACACTGCAGTATGTACAGATCTCCACAACAGTGTACAGGGGTGTGTAACAATTGGGATGTATTCCCCACCATACATGGCATATATGGTCACATAAGCAAACACACATGGCAGTACTGTGAATCAAACACCTGCTATCTGATGATATGTCTGACAGACATGCTGTAGTATTGGCCGCATTATGTGTACCGATGCTACGTTTGGCAATTGTGCTGCTATATGCACACGGGAGGACATAAGTGTTACAGGTGTCGAGTGATTAACAGTCAGTGACACCCTGACTGCTGTGTAGGTTGTATGTCTTCACCTTAAACAGTAACATAGCATACTGTTTGCACATGTTATGGTAGGATGGCTTGTGACACACTTGTGAGCTGTCTTCAGCAAACATCCCTCTGCAAAGGTGGACCACCACTTTATGTACACACACCCATCCATACCTGATGTACATCTTACCGTACTGTCAGTATTTCACCATATACAGGTGTCAATGATGGTGCTGCATTGCAACTGCATGTTGTAGTTAGACACGGATGAACTGCATACATTAGCTACAGCACACGCATGGTAGCTGAATGCACACCACTACATGTACATGTGTGTAGGTCCTACATTCCTGTCATGTAGCCATGCTTGTATGCATTGCAATTGGTGGACATGTGCGATGACATACATGACACATGGACTGTTGTATGATATGATAGTTGTCATGGGTAACTAGTACAGAGGGAATGTTACCTCAGTCAACATTGCTACCTTATGTACTGTTAGCATTCAACAGCCATGGACCTACCTTCCATGTGCATGCGTGTGATTGCTGTAGCCACTTGCCTGTGTGGAGGACAGCAGAAGCTATGCTATGTACATATGTGTTGTGTGTGTGGGCCATGTACATATCCACGACAATTACATGCATGTCATATCCAAACTTGAATGTGTTTACCGGTGTACAGCAACAGTTATCTGTTACAGCTGTATAAGACACAGGGCCCCTGTTATGTGTAGAGCTGACCTGGTTATGAACAGTGGTATCATTGCATTGCATAACACATGATGGAACCCTGTCAGTACATGTGTAGTCTGCACAGTTGCTGTAATGTACAGTCCACTGGTCATGAGTAACATGGTGTTGTACTAATGTATGGATGTGTGTTGCTGGTCCAAGGGCATGGTGATGTCTGAGGGCTACATAGTAGAATGTGGCATGTACCACTGTGATCTGCACCTGACGCATCTGTGATGGCTCCTGCATGTGTACTGCTCAGTACATGTGAGTGGCCTGCATGTATGTGGGGACACTAACACCTGCAGCGGTCCGTCACGGTCTTATGGCCCACATGTCTGTATCTGAGGTATACGGTGGTAGTGCTATTGTGCACAACTGTGCCATATGCCAGGTGTTCCTCACTGCAGAGATGTCTGTATTCCCCATTGTTAGATCTGGATTGTCAGCTGTGATTATGAACAATACACATCTAGCACTGAAGACCGGTGTCAGATATATGTAGTGCATCATTCGTGCTAACAATGATGACTATTGACACACTGTGCCCTTCCATGTTTAAAATCCATGTGCATACAAGACAGCCCTTTGATACTACTAAGTATGTGAGCATGCCCACTACGCCATTGTGTCAGGACATCACCACGGGTGGTTGTGCCAGGTATAGAGTGGTACAGCTAAGATGATGTACAGCAGCAGACATTGTGTAAAAGACTGGTGTCAGATATATGTAGTGCAGCGTTGGTGCTAACAATGATGACTGTCGACACACTGTCCCCTTCCATGTTTGGAATCCGTGTGCATACAAAACAGCCCTTCACTACTTCGCTACTACTAAGTGTGTGAGCATGCCCAGTATGGCGTTGTGTTGATGGACACATAGTACATTCCAAACAGACGTGTGCTGCTAATTGTGTGAGCATGCCCAGTGGCACCTTGTGTCTTTTATGTGCCTCTGTGTATGAGCATGACCATTGTAATCCTGTATAGCGATAGTGGTCATCCAGGCAACAGATGTCCATACCCCACGTCAGGACAGATTCCTACATTGAACACACTGGTTGAATGTCTTGAAAGGTGTACTGTCTGTGGCGCATCTCGTATCTATGTAGTGTTGTAATACTGCTCCGTAGATGGGCAGTTGTCCTGCTCACACCACTGCCATGTGTTTGTCTCCATCTGCCTTGGGACAGTGATATGCTTTTACACTGCTCACACTCCATACAATCCCTATCGGCGTTTGTTCCATTCATGATGATGCCATCCACCTAGATGTACGCCTGTGGGAGTGCTGTGCTCCAGTAAGCTCAGTAGTGCATTCTGTAACTGTGTAATGCTGTAGTGTGTTAAGGTAGTTAGGTGTATGTTCGTATCCCAGCCTTGCCAAGTGTGTGTGTGCATATTTCCAGCTGCCTTGGGACAGACTGCTCACTTTCCATACATTCCCTATTAGCGTCTTTGCCTTTGCTGATGATGTCACCCACCTAGAAGTATGCCTCTGGGAGTGCTGTGTTCCAGTAATCTCAGTAGTGTGTTCTGTAACTGCGTAATGCTGTAGTGTGATAAGGTAGTTAGGTGGATGTTCTAATCCCAGCCCTGCCAAGCGTGTGCGTATTTCTAGCTGCCTGGGGACAAAGTAATGCTTTTAGACTACTCAGTCTCCATACATTCCCTATCGGTGTCTTTGCCTTTGCCGATGATGTCACCCACCTAGAAGTATGCCTCTGGGAGTGTTGTGTTCCAGTAATCTCGGTCATGCGCTCTGTAATTGTGCAATGCTGTCGTGTGATAAGGTAGTTAGGTGTATGTTCTAATCCCAGCCCTGCCAAGTGTGTGTGTTTCCAGCTGCCTGAGGACAGAATAATGCTTTTAGAGTACTCACTCTCCATACATTCCCTATCGGTGTCTTTGCCTTTGCCGATGATGTCACCCACCTAGAAGTATGCCTCTGGGAGTGCTGTGTTCTAGTAATCTCAGTAGTGTGTTCTGTAACTGCGTACTGCTGTAGTGTAATAAGGTAGTTAGGTGTATGTTCTAATCCCAGCCCTGTCAAGTGTGTGCGTGTTTCCAACTGCCTGAGGACAGAGGAAATGCTTTTAGACTACTCACTCTCCATACATTCCCTATTGGCATCTTTGCCTTTGCCGATGATGTCACCCACCTAGAAGTATGCCTCTGGGAGTGGTGTGTTCCAGTTATCTCGGTAGCATGCTCTGTAACTGCGTAAAGCTGTAATGTGATAAGATAGCTAGGTGTATGTTCTAATCCTAACCCTGCCAAGTCCACGTGGGTGTGTGTGTTTCCAGCTGCCTCGGGATAGAGTAATGCTTTTAGACTGCTCACTCTCCATACATTCCCTATCGGCATCTTTGCCTTTGCTGATGATGTCACCCATCTAGAAGTATGCCTCTGGGAGTGCTGTGTTCCAGTAATCGTGGTAGTGCATTCTGTAACTGTGTAATGCTGTCGTGTGATAAGGTAGTTAGGTGTATGTTTTAATCCCAGCCCTGTCAAGTGTGTGTGTGTGTGTGTGTGTGTGTGTGTGTGTGTGTGTGTGTGTGTGTGTGTGTGTGTGTGTGTGTGTGTGTGTGTGTGTGTGTGTGTGTGTGTGTGTGTGTGTGCGTGTGCGTGTTACCAGCTGCCTGGGGACAGAGTAATGCTTTTAGACTACTCACTCTCCATACATTCCGTATCGACGTCTTTGCCTTTGCCGATGATGTCACCCACCTAGAAGTATGCCTCTGAGAGTGCTGTGCTCCAGTAATCTCGGTAGCGTGTTCTGTAATTGCGTAATCCTGTAGTGTGATAAGGTAGTTAGGTGTATGTTCTAATCTCAGCCCTACCGTGTGTGTGTGTGTGTGATTCCAGCTGCCTGGGGACAGAGTAATGCTTTTAGACTGCTCACTCTCCATACACTCCCTATCAGCGTCTTTGACTTTGCTGATGATGTCACCCACCTAGAAGTATGCCTCGGGGAATGCTGTTCTCCAGTAATCTCGGAAGCGTGATCTGTAACTGCATCATGTTGTAGTGTAATAAGGTAGTTAGGTGTATATTCTAATCCCAGCCCTGAAAAATGTGTGTGTGCGTGTTTCCAGCTGCCTGGGGACAGAGTAATGCTTTTAGACTACTCACTCTCCATACATTCCCTATCGACATCTTTGCCTTTGCCGATGATGTCACCCACCTAGACATATGCCTCTGGGAGTGCTATGTTCCAGTAATCTCGGTAGCGTGTTCTGTAACTGCATAATGCTGTAGTGTGATAAGGTCATTAGGTGTATGTTCTAATCCCAGCCCTGCCAAGTGTGTGTGTGTGTGTGTGTGTGTGTGTGTGTGTGTGTGTGTGTGTGTGTGTGTGTGTTTTCGGCTGCCTGGAGACAGAGTAATGCTTTAAGACTGCTCGCTCTCCCTACATTCCCTATTGGCGTCTTTGCCTTTGCCGATGATGTCACCCACCTAGAAGTATGCCTCTGGGAGTGCTGTGCTCCAGTGTTCTCGCTAGCGCATTCTGCAACTGCGTACTGCTGTAGTGCGATAGCCTAGACAAATTGGTGTTCGATTCCAATTCATGACAGGTGTGTGTGTTTGGCACATGTATCCTATGTGTTGGTATCTGTGAGTGGCTAGCTCAAGGATGTATTGATTGGGCTGTCAACACATACGCATACATTTGCCAGTAGGTCTGGTGGGTAAATGTCAGCAGCCCTACTCTTACCCTAATTACAATCTGACCCATGTGACACAACGTAACACACTTGCCTTGATAGTAACACCACTACATAATGCAGGTGGTACATGTGGTTTCCCTTTCATTCTTGTCTAATACTTTGGTGTCATGTGGTCCGCTGTTATGATATAAAGTCAGTATCTCCGTGTGAATATATATATATATATATATATATATATATATATATATATATATATATATATACAGATATATACATCAATATAATATATATATAGATATGGATATATATATATATATATATATCTATCTATATATATATATATATATATATATATATATATATATATATATATATATATATATATATATATGGATATGTATGTGGACATTAGCACTATTGAATGTCTGTGCTGTATGATCTGTACGTGCTCACCTCGGATGTATGTATATGTGGCATGGCTTAGTGGTAAAGCAAATTGTCAGTGGTGTGCATGTTCCTGGGTTTTAGTCGTGTACAGACTGATTATTTTGTTGTTGGAAAGTATGAGGGACATTGACTACGGTGATAGTAAGGCACCTTTAAGCAGTTGTGTGAGGATCTGAGTGACAGTAAGCAGTGGTTATTAATTTGGAGGATCAGTATGTGTCATATCACTATGCATTAGAAGGCAATACTATGCAAATGAGGTTGACAATAGTGAATCCCATTTATCCCCAGGGTGTGATGCAGATCCCAAGATCCCAAGAGTGTATGTGTGTAGATAGCCTGGTGCAGGACTGGAATATAGGTGAAGGCATGGGAGGGGTTTTAGGCATACTGTACGTACATTGGAGCCCTGTGCCTCGGGATTGCTGCTGCCTTAGCACGCCTAAGCTAGGGGTGTGTCTATACCTGCCTGGTGAAATTGGGAGGGACAACAGCAGTAGTGGAGTAGTCAAGGTGAACAGGCTGCACAGACAGGTGATAAATAGCACAATCAGCAGATTACATGGCCAGCCCGCCCATGGACACTACAGTCAAGTGACCAAGCACCATACACACAGGTTTCTCCCACACTCTACACCACCGGTGTATTCATGCGGGGACATTTCGCGACAAAATCCAAACAAATGCGAAGGGCTGCAGCAGGCAACATGGACCAACATGTGCAAGGGGCTGAGTGTGGTGAGGATGTGAATGCTGCCGAACAACCCTTAGTGAGGTGACAGAAGACTTTACAGACACAGAGTAATTTACCAGGGGCTACATGTGCTGGAGATAATGGAGCGCTATGGGGTGAACAGAGGCCTCCTACAGCAGCTTGTTGAACTGTGCTGGCCACACATGACACATCGTACAGGCCAGGGGAAACCCATCCCAGTGGATACCAAGGTATGTGCTGGCCTCTGTATACTAGCCACAGGTACCTCCCAATGCATAATTGGGGATATCATGGGGATTTCACAGGCATCTGCATCCAGAGTACTTCACCAGTTCACAGACGACATGTCACCACATGCCAGTGAACATGCACATGTCCGCAACACACGTGCCTTGTTGGCCAGCAATATGCGCCTCTCCCACCAAATGGCAGACTACCCTGGGGTACTGGGTGCTATAGCCTGCACGCACATACAGATCAAAGCACTTCCCGGTGAGTGGGGTAGGGCCTACATTCACTGCAGGGGCATAACCTCCAACAGCTAGGCCATATGCGATGGACAGGGCATTAAGTGGTATGTGTGTGCTGTCTGCCCTGGAAGCTATGACAATTCTGGTATATGGCATCTGATGCAGCTGTACCACACCTTTGCCAATATGGACATCCCCTACACTCACATAGTTGGGAATGCTGGTTAACCACTCTAGTCTTGGCTGATGACACCCATCAGCAATGCACACACACCTGAACAACTACACCATACTGAGGCACACGCACAGGCAAGACATATAATTGAGCGTGTGTTTGGGATGCTGAAGTCACAGTTCATGTGTCTGGACACATCTGGTGGAGCCTTCCAGTATTCACCAGCTACATGCAGACAAATTGTTATGGTATGTGCTATGGTACACACTCTGATCCTGCGGTAACAGTTGCAGCAGGAACAGCATGGGGCAGGGCCACACAGCCCCCCACCAATGCCAAGGCCTATACAGGCACAGTGTGACTTGGAGGAGGAACTATCTGAGCTGGATCCAGTCGGCGAAAGGAGGCATGCACAGTATGACCTGGCCTTGGCAAAGAGGCAACACATGGCATATGCACTGACACAGTAGGTACCCATGGAATTTCACACTCTCTGACTCGAACAGACAGTACAAGGGATGCCAAACATGACACTACCTGTGCTCAGCCATGTACAGGGAGTGCACTGTGTGCATCTGACATAGGCAGCCCTCCAGCACCTTCCTCAAGTCTGGCACACCCCCAAGGTAAGTCAATCACCCTACCAAGTGGCTGTTGTATAGGGATGTGTATTTACCTGTAGCTATAGTATGGATGTGAGCATACAAGGGAATTTGGTGACCGGCTGTTAGGGCAGTGGACAGTGCATGTCCATAATGGCACCATAACATCTGTAGCACAAACCGGGGTCACAATAGTACCCAGTAGTACACAGGGTGTCCTAACCCACTGCAGGTTGTGGGCTGAACATCATGTCTGTCCATACAGCCCACACAAGTCTCATACAGCTGGACAGGTGTAGACCACTACAGTGAAATGCTATACAATGGCCTCTGGAGATGCCCAATGGATGACTCCAAACCCACAAACAAACACACACAGACTACAGCAGGCCAGGCAGTTGGATGCAGGTTGTGAAGGCTAGGACGTCTGACACCACTATGCTGGTAATTCAAGCTAGGATCTGACGTACACTGGTATGCCTCCAACCAGCAATTTGGGTAGGTCCACACACTGAAATGGAGTACCTGGCATACCAGTACAGTATTAGCAAATGTGTATAACTGTCAGCTGTCCCCCCCTTCCAACGTACACATGTGAGAGTCAGGTGCGCCACACCCGGTGCTATGTAAGACTGTGGATGCAGTTGAATGTCCCCCCATGCTGTGTAGAAATATAGCAACAGTCTATGCCACATAACCATTAGCTACCCTTCAGACACAGCATGCCACCTGTTGGTGTACAACGCGGGGGTCAGCACCGCAGTATTGACTTTCTGGACATGTGACACATGCGATCCAGTTGACCATACTTGGCATGCTCAAACACATGACGGTAATGTCAATCGACAACATGCGTAACAGTCATACTGGACATGCTCACACAATGAAACACAGAATGGCCAGGTCTACAAACAGCAGTGGTCCGGACATATCTGCCAGTACATTGCTGTACTGTTGGATGACTGTGCTGTATGGTATGTCTGCGGTACTGTCTAGTGTCTGTATACTGTCATGGTGTATTGGTAATTCAGACGAGCTATGTGCGCAGGTTATTGCTACCAACACATGCAAAGGACGGTTCTTTGTTTTCGTATAGAACGACGCCTTTGGATACGGAGTGGGTAAGGCACATTCCAGCAGGTGGGTGTGGTTGTGCATGGGTTTGCACGTTGTTAGGCACTGCTGACCTCTGGTTACAGCTCCTTATACTTGTTTAGACTCCACATTTCTTTAACAGTGCAAAACTCGCATACTGGTAGACAAACACGCGTACACCCGCTTGCTCACTCACCTACACGTGCACCGACATTGGTGCTTCCATTTGTCACTCACGCTGGGTGTGCGTGATCCCTTGTGATGCCTATTACATCAGACTACATGATTACAATGTTGGGTATGGCTAAACATTATGCGACGGCAGGCGTTCGACTGTACGGACTCGGCGGCCTATCCAGTGACATGATCATATGATATGCATCTTCCTCATACAATCTGCTCCCATCTGGCTGATACATGGGAACGGATACTCTGCAATGCTGACATGTTACTGTGTTTTTGGAAATGCATCTCTCGGTCGGGTCATGCTACCGCATACCTATTGTACAAATTCCACCTTTTAGATTGTCCACATTCTAGGCATAACACCTTTCCCACTTTGCATGGGACAGTCCCTCATTAGGCATATGTGTCATGCGACAATACTCTAGCTATAGCTGATGTCCCACTTACAGGACAATATTATATTCTACGTGTCTGTAATAGCTGTATGTAACGGTTATTGTCTACATGACACGTCGATATGTTATGTGAGGTAGCATAAGCAACTTGACTGCTGCTAAAGTCAGCTTTGATTTGTGTGGCAAAGTAGCATAGGCAACTTGACTGCTGCTAGACTAGGCTTTGTTTGAGCGACTATGTATATGTCTGCACTATGCATGGCTGTAGGTATGTTCTGACCTGGTACGTCTGACATTTCTACAGCGCAACTCCCACTTTGGACATTTGGAAAGGTGGCAGCCCTATAGGAGCTATATGTAGACCTGTCACATTTGCCAAGGCTACACATACCCACAGACAGTAGTATACTGACTACTTCACTGGTTTGCATACATTAAGGTTATTCTTGTAGCATTATTGTTGCTAATACTGTTTCCTATAACATGTACCTGTTTCAGATACAACAATATCATTTTATGACACCACTACACATGAAGTATGAACTCTTTTCCTGATATCACAGGCCATGTGCCGTAACATTAATTTTGCAGGACACAACTGGCCAGAGTACAGTGTCCCTCACAAAGGTGGACAGGTGGTAACACCACACTATTATGCTATCATCTACCTAAGGTGTTCGGCAGAATATGCGCTTTCCATCACTAGCAGACCTCACATACGAATGGGGGAGAATGAACACTCTATCAGGGACACTGCAGAACACCCTGAGGGACACATTTAGATGATTGGTTCTATTAACCTGACACATTGACAGTCACAGGGCATATGTATTCATTCACATTTGTTGAGGTACATGCTGTTCACGACTCATACATGGTGTCATTAATCATTATGTGTATTCCGCCACCTGTCCACCTAAACTTACTAGTTCTGGAAGTGTTTAGTTAGGACTGTGTTACATTCGGATTTGTAATCATGGATGTCCATGATAATCGGGTACAAGGCACTGATATAGTCCCTATGTGTTCCACCAATGGATTACGGACTATCCAGTGGATGTGCTCTTCAGGTTTGGGAGGTATAGGCATCTGCTATGCCCACATAGGAATATTTATTAATTCCATGGGGCGTGCCTAATACATCCCTGCCAAACAACACCTCCACACTTATGCCCATTATTGCATACCCATGATTCCCCTACCTGACACCCCTCTACAGCACTCATGACTCATACTTACTGTGAGCGCAGCTGATGTATGAACACACCCCTACACACTGCCCACTCTCCC
>NC_056743.1:1628045019-1628050019 GCF_019279795.1 Protopterus annectens | reverse complement strand
GACCTTGCAGATCTCTCACACTGATACTTTCCTGCTGGTGGTTTGTAAAGCAGCGGTGTATTTACCTTTATTGCGTGTCTGTATGTCTGACCAGTCTAGCTGGGCAGTGTGGGGGTAAACGTTTGTTTATTGGACCTCCCAGTAACATATGCCCAGTCTGAACATATGTTACCCGTAATAGCTTGCTGTACAGTAAACTAGTTCTGTACATGTGTATATCTACAATGACATATATATATATTTAGTTTGTGTATGTGTGTATATATCAATAAATGTTGTATGTGTATCTCTCTCTCTCTCTCTATATATATATATATATATATATATATATATATATATATATATGTATATTTGTATATGTCTGTGTATGTATGCATGTATGTATGTGTATATGTGTGTATATATATATATATATATATATATATATATATATATATATATATATATATATATAAATATGTATATATATATATATATATATATATATATATATATATATATATATATATATATATACACACACATCTGTGTGTCCGTTGACCAATAAATTTCCTGTACAAACACACTTACACATGCGTATTGGGTTTATCCCTGCTTCAACAGCATACTATTACCTTAGTCATTATGACACCGACACTTCACTCCAGTTAACTTGTAATTGGTATATAGCACGTTATACAGCAGACAGATGTCGCACTTTGTTCATGTATGGAGTACCTCTGCTAAGTGTGATGTGATACTGTGTCATTTGACCTATTCCTCGTCTGCACAGCCTAGTATGGATGCTACTGTATTTGTCTGTGCACATTCATATTATTTATGTCAATAAATGGAGTGCATGTGTTACAGAGAATGTATGTCAACATATTGATGTCTGCATGTTGTTGTGTCTTTAGGCTTTTCCCGGTTAGGGATTGCCACAGCGGAACTCCGGCCCGCTAATGATTGGCTGATAGACTTTTACTTGCATAGTTGCCAGCCCTGATGCACAACCTTCAACGACAGTATGCCCATTCACGCATGTCTGCACGCAGATGATGCTCTAGCTAAGAATCACAACTACGTACTAGCTGACCTACACGGGCCGCTCCATTGGAACCGGCGCAAATAACCCTGGCACTCCTGTATCCATAATGGCATAGCCATGGTTCCTTCAACCCACCCGTGTTGAGTTTCCATGCATTACAACCATTATCCACATGATATCGCAGCCATGACACACCTTTACACATTGCCCTCTCCAGAGCGTTAGGGGCCCTACACACATTTTGTACCACCTTGTGCATTATTTGCACATACGTGCCTTTCCTGGAGTTATGGATTATGGCTATTTGCGGGTTACAAGTGTAGGTGGTCACAACATGAACTACATTCCATCTGTGTGTAATGTTGACGTAGCGGCTCAACGATATTATGCCCACTGGTATAACCCTGCCTCAGGTGTGAATAGCAGTGCTCTACTCACTCACGGGCAGCTTTATCTGACATACACTTCAAGCACTATATAATACCTTAGTTGCTCTAGATTCCCTTCACAACCCTTATGCATACTTTCTCCTTTCGGCGTTCATTCTACATATATATATATATATATATATATATATATATATATATATATATATATATATATATAAAATAGTTTTTCATTTCATGTATTTCTTTAATTTATGTCTGTGGATTTGTATGTATACACACATCTATATATCTACACATACATCTGAACAAAACAACATACTTTTCTTATGCTGGGAGCTGCTTACACATGCGCAGGCGCACTTGCATATCCTTATTGTGAGTTACATATCTTTACTGCCACTTCTTTGTGCTTAGGTGTGCCTTATTCATTATGACAGCTCCACTTTGATGGAATCCGGTTAACGTCCCCATGTGAAACACATTCACCTTTATGTGTTTAAATGTTGGCTTTACAGCACAGAGGCATTCATTACACAAGAAAGTGATATGTGCTATAGTCGTACTTGAAACGGGAATGCATTTACGTTAGGCGGATGCTCTAACCACTACACTATTGGTGTTCGGCTTCATTTATATGTATACCCATGGTTCATAGCTACACTAACATATGCCTCACCGCTTCACTTACACAGCAGGCATCCATTCTCCTGCTGGGAAAACCACAGTACTACACATATGACATTCCCTATTCCCAACTGCTCTGGACCCGTGCTGCATGTTTACTTACTCCAAGGATATTCAGAACTCCAAAGCTTATAGTCCTGGCACATACACGTGTTTGATTGTCAGGGTGTTCATGTGGTGATCCGGGTTTAGGATTGTCCGACTGGTGACCAGAACTTCCCTGACCTTGTTCTAATGTCAGACTTAGCACATGGACGGGGTTGGTCTCGATTTTAACATTCTACCTGTGTTTACAGATGCAGGGGTTTGGCCACCTCTCACCAGATTATTATGTTGGCACTACATAATATGGTGTGGGGGGGTGGTTCCACTTGTGTTTCCATTCACATCTGACTATTTCATTCACATACACGATGAATATTTTTCTGGACATCACTTATAACTTCACTACAGGTATGCAATAGTACTGTCTACAAATGTGACAGTTGGTTGGTGTACATATGTGTATGGACCTCTGTAATAGTGACAGGGACAAGGCAATGGCAAATCAGGGACAATCACGGACACTTCTACAATATTAATACTATTAACTTGAAACATGTTGACAGATTCACAGCCATATGTATTAATACTTGTTTTATGCAGTTAAATGCGTGTATTACTATTAATTAATGTCATTGGTCATTCAAGTGTCAATCCACACCTTTCCTCCAAAGGTCACTGGTTTTGTGGGTGATTCAGAGGCTGGCCACTTATTGTGCGAATGCTCTGACCATTGGTAGGTTGCCACATTTTCATATGTCCAGGATAGAATATATGCTGGACACACCAGATTGTTTAGGCCGACACATACCCACGGTCAGTACAGGGTTTAGAACAATCATTATTTACCTAAATGACAGCCTATTCCTGTAGCACTTTAGTTGCTTATTCTGTTTCTTGTACAATTTACATCCAGAAATAACTGATTTAGGCAACTGTTACATGACGTATGGTATATAGTTATTTCCTACAATCACAGGACATTTGCCATTGTATCATTCTTGCTCAGGACACACCTACGCAAACAGTGGCTGTCCCTCACACATTGGGTCAGGAGGTACCCTGCTTACGTCAGTGCCTTAATCACCCTATTTCCAAATTCCACTATTCGACTGTGTACCATATATTCTCTCGATAATTCTTGTAGGGAGATGTGCATCACGGGCAGGTGTTTGATCCTGGGTAGTAGGTTCTGCATGACCATCTAGAGGCTGAACAGTTTCGTAAACCACTACTGCACATACAACTTGTGTCGAGATGTCTACAGGACTGGACATCGTGTTGTGATACCAAGTCTGATGTTTACACAGGATACGTATCCCATGAGGGATATCCAAAAATTGAACAAACCAATGACCATCCATTCTTTTGGATTTATGAAAATGTGTTAGGGTTTTACATGCAAGGGATACATAGTTTGCAATCCTGACACTGCCTAGGGTGACACTGCCTACTACATATGAGTAGTGGTCAGTATGTGCAGATATGGCTGCGCCAGTCTAGTAGCCCAAGTATGGCTGGATTTGATGGACGTTCAAGAATGGGGCCGAGTTGCGTGCTGTAGAGGGGATGCTGGGTATTCAATTATGCATCCAGGTGTGTCACATTTGAATGGCCCAGTTCCAGCCAGACCATTCTGTGGGTATGTGCAGGTGACGTTTCTGTACATGTGTATCGCACATTTTAATATTCACATGTTTGTGTGATTGTGTTCTACAGTATGGCCTGTCAGGTTGTATTGCGGATGTGTATGCTTGTTTATGTGTTTCTTTCTGATTCACCCGCTGCTCCCTCATGCACCTCAGTTCACCTATTGTGCATCCAACACAGTCTCGCCTTTGTGGATTATAACATTACCCATCCCCCCACACACATATTCCAGACACTCCATCCATCCCTTCTTTGGTTGATGGCCCATGGCATGGTTAAGGGAACACATTTGCATACACCACATATGTCAGGTACCTGTATGGGTGTGAGGACTACCCTGGCATTTTTCACCTTCCACATGCTGTACATCACACACATAGATACACGCAAGTACTTATCTTTCATGACATGGTAGGTACACCTGGGTAATACCCGTTCAACTTTTACACATCCTGACAAAAATGGCTTGGACCACATATGGGCAGATTTCTGGCTGAATGCTCTGACTATTGGTAGGGTTGCCACCTTTTCATATTGCCAGCATGGGATATATTCCGGACCCCAATCAGATTCTACAGGACAACACATACCCACGGTCAGTACTACGGATGATACTTTTGTTTTATGCCTACATGTTAGCTTATTGTTGTAGCAGTTTATATGCTCCGTCTGTTTCGTATGCTTGCTTATTCTATTTCTTGTAACGTGGTATGTTACATACGGATATAACTATTGTACGTGACTATTACATGCGATGTGGGACATTTGGCAAGTAATGACCTGGGAATAATTACAAAGCTACTGGTGGTAGTAGGATGTTCAGGATTGATTTGTTTGAGAGAGAGGGTATATTACTTTGGCACTGGAGTAGTAATTATGTCATACGGCCGCAGGATATGTTACACTTAGAATGGTTTTGGTATGGACACATCTGCCCAGCTGTGTACTATCCCTCACAATGTGGGACAGGTGGTAACACTGACCATTGGGCTAGACATAGCTATTGGTGGTGTGCTAACATGATGCGTTTCACTTCCACTTGGTATAACTATCTACACTGCATTAGAATACGGGCACACGGTTTTAATTGTCATTTGTTCGAGAGATGGAGACTCTATATTTGCTAACATGCATTTGTGTTTGCTTCTTGTGTTCGCAAGAACTATCTTGCATTCTTTGCATACGTTTCAGAAAATATTGCATTACTA